>NC_081543.1:5352176-5398176 GCF_901000735.1 Corylus avellana
ACTGTAGCTAGAACAGTACCGTTCCAGCTATAGTGCTGAACCTCCCCTTGCCAAACGTAGCTTATATGTCTTCTATCCTTTTATTTTAGAGAGCAACCTCATGATGTTGTGCATGAACCATGTACAGATAGATAGGTGCATGCAACTTAATTTGGGCTACTGTGGAAGCACGCGCCAAATCATTCCCTTCCAAATGCACCAAATTGTTCCACGAGGAAATCTACATGCACACAATTGCCTATCTTTTTTGTTTTTCATATGCCAAGGAATCTGATTAAAAAATGAATCAATGCAAAACCAGTCACATTAGTCATCCTCATCATGAAAAAAGAGCCCCATTTGCTGGCCATCTTTATTGATCCCGGGCTGTTGATCAGTTTATAAGTGTGAGGGAAAGCCCCACCTCTTGAACTAACTTTTGGAGTTGAGAGAGGCCTAAGACCGTGTTGTGACAAATGCAAATTCCAAGATCACCAAAGAAGTAGAAAAGTGCAGAATAGAAAAATAACACAACCACACAAGACACTAAGATTTAAGTGGTTCAGCTTAACAAGCCTACATCCACTGGCGGAGACGATCCAGGAGAAATTCACTAACAAAAAGTGAAGTACAAAGAGTAGTACAAACAAAACCACTCAAACCCAAAAGCCCCAATACACCCCAATCTCATTCAAAAGAGAATTAGATACAAAAGAGAAAAATATTCTCTAAAATTCTCTAAGCATTTCAGCACTCCAAAAATGAGATCAAAATGAAGAAAAATGGTGCATCTTCTTCTCCCTACGGCACAAGCCTTTCTCTCTCTCTCGGCAGTTTTTTCTTTTCTTCTTTCTCTCTTTTTCTTGCTAAAGTAGCTGTTGCCCTCTCCTTGACCGAATGGCTTCCAATAAAACAACAAACAAAGCCTGTTCACAAAGCTTCTAGAAGAAGCTCAATCAATGGAGAGCAAAGAGAGACGTGCGGGAGAAAAAAAAAAAACAAGTCAACAAGTATGGGATGCCATACTATTGTGGGGCCCACGGTAAGGTTTATGAAAATTCAAGTCACATAATCTGACAGACCGCTTAACACACATTTATGTTAACAACAATTTCCATTTTGGAAGGAACATGAATATTCATTACTAACAATAAGATCAGTCGATTTTTTTTTTTTAATTATTATTATTATTAATAGGAGGGAAACCGAGAAAAATGGAAGAACAAATAAAAAACACAATTTACAAAAGAGAGTGTTTGCCACTCTTAATTCTAAAAGGAAAAAAAAAAAATTAATTATCTGGAATGCTCACTACAAACACCTAGTAGGAAACGAGCTATTTAACAACTGAGTGTGCCTGAAAATGGACACATCAGTCCAAAACGAAATAGAAGAGATTTGATAATGACAATCACCAATAATTGGAGCACACGGTCAATTTAAGAATATGCGACCTTAAGAAGTTGAGAGCTAGAATGGTGAGGAGGGAGACCTTAATGCTGTTAAACTAATAAATGCAGACACGCATTCTGCAGATAAGAAGAAGACGTGATGTATATCAACAAACACATTCAAAAGAAAAGTGATTCAAATTCAAATACAAGAACAGAATCTCAAGAGAGCCTTCGGATATATGTACGTGTGATTTTATATAACATTGATAGATAGCATAATAGCAAATGTACATAATTTGATTAGGATACTTCAACTATATATATATATATATATATATATATATATATATATAGCTTTAATAATTCTATAACTTTCGAACCAATTGATGCAGCATAGGATTGAGGTGAACAAGAAAAACAGCAAGTAGAAGGGATAAATATTTTTAAGATTGTGAGATTATCACAAAAATTTAAGAAATCTTCTTAAAAACTAGAGCCTAGCTATTTAGGGTTTAAGGAAAAAACACAAAGAAACTCAACTTTGAGTATTCTTATTTAATTAACAAAACTTAATAATAATCATAAATTAAATTGTTAAAGGCTATAAACATATATTTATAGCCCAAAACTCATAGTCCTAAGATAACAATGAAATAAAGTTAATTTAGAAGTTTACAAAAGACACTAAACCAAAAAAAAGAAACTTACTTCAAATAAAAACTGAAGATAAAATACAATAAACAACTAACAAAGAAATCTAATAAAAAACTAAAAGATAATATTAGATAAGATAAGATAAGATACATCACCAATCCGTCGAACTTCGTTACATCATGTGTCATGTGGTAGCTGTCTGTTTCTCAAGTTTGTTTGTTTTCCCAGTTACTGTCAATCTTGATATCATCAAGGTTCAGTAACGTGACCGGGAATGGCATGGAAATTTAATTTGTCGGTTTTATTATTTTCCAATATCGGCCAGGCCGGTGGTCTATTTTTTTATTTATTTTTATTTTTAAAAAATTTTGTCCAAGAATAAATTATAATTAATTGATAGCAGCACTATGGCAGGAGAAAGCAACAATTGCGCATATATATATCGATGACCCATCTGGAGAAGAAGGTGGAATCACAAATACTCACTTATGTTTATGAAAACTCCAATGGCTTTTCTTCAATGGCTGAAGGAAAGCTTCCAACCCATCTCTCTCTTGGCTTCCATTTTCCTGGTTGTGTTGCTGAGGTTTTTACTGAAGAAGAAGTCAAGAAAAGGAAAACCCATTAATCTCCTACCAAGCCCTCCAAAGCTTCCCATAATTGGTAACCTTCACCAGCTAGGCAACATGCCTCATCTGTCCCTCCACCGCCTGGCAGAGAAGTTTGGACCAATCATGTTCTTACAACTTGGCGAGATTCCAACGGTGGTGATTTCATCAGCCACACTAGCCAGGGAAGCACTGAAAACCCATGATCTCGCACTATCAAGCCGCCCGCGAATCTTCTCAGCCCAGCACCTCTTTTATGATTGTACCGATGTTGCCTTCTCCCCCTACGGTGCTTATTGGAGGCATATTCGAAAAATATGCATACTTGAGCTGCTGAGCGCCAAAAGAGTTCAATCCTTCAGCCTTGTTAGAGAAGAAGAAGTAGCTCGTTTGGTCCGTCGAGTTGCAGAGTCGTATCCTGGCACCACCAATCTTTCCAAGATTCTTGGACTATACGCAAATGATGTCCTTTGCAGGGTTGCATTTGGAAGGGACTTCTCAGGAGGAGGAGAATATGATCGCCATGGCTTCCAAAAGATGCTGGAGGAGTTTCAAGTATTGCTTGGAGGATTTAGCGTCGGAGATTTCTTCCCATCCATGGAATTTATACACACCTTAACAGGCATGAAATCCAGACTCCAGAACACCTTTCGACGCTTTGATCAACTTTTTGACCAGTTGCTTGCTGAACATGAAAAACGCAAGAGAGAAACAGAGGTGCAGAAGGACCTTGTGGATGTGTTACTCGACATACAGAAGGATGGATCTGATGATCAAACGTCTCTCACCATGGATAATATAAAGGCTGTCATCTTGGTCAGTGAATACTTTCACTTAATTTACTTCACTTTTACCATAAAGATTAGTTGTTGGCTAAGTAGACGGATGGGTTTAAGGTTTTTCTACTTTTATATATATATATATATATATATATATATATGAACTTTATAGAATCAAGATCAAAGCCTTTTTGATGGTTACATATTTTTTTTTATATTTTTGATTGTGTACAATACTCTTATTTATAGAGAAAAAGTATGAATGTTAGAAGTCTTTTATATTTTTATATTAACAACAATAAAATTAATTTATTATTTGTAACTCTTGTCTTTTTGAGTTATTGTAATTCTTAATTCTTGAATTTTTTGTCTCTTGAATTATTATAATTCTTGTCTCAATAATATATATATATATGAATTTTTTGTCTCTTGAATTATTATAATTCTTGTCTCAATAATATATATATATAAGAGACAATATATATATAGGCACATCGCCCAACCATATTAAATCTGTGTTTCACTATTAATCTCTTTCTTTTTTATTTTATGTTATTTATTATTGTTATGCACTATTAATGCAATTGCTGCCACTACAGGACATGTTTGCTGCAGGAACTGATACAACGTTCATCACCCTAGACTGGGGAATGACAGAGCTCATCATGAACCCAAAAGCCATGGAAAAAGCACAAGCAGAAGTCCGAAGCATCGTCGGAGAGAGAAGAGTTGTTTTAGAGAGTGATCTGCCTCAGCTGCAGTACATGAAAGCTATCATCAAAGAGATATTTCGGCTGCATCCTCCTGCTCCAGTACTAGTCCCTAGAGAATCCATGGAAGATGTGGACATTGATGGGTACAAAATTCCAGCCAAGACACGTTTTTTTGTCAACGCCTGGGCAATAGGGAGAGATCCGGAAGCTTGGGAAAACCCAGATAGATTTGAGCCAGAAAGATTTATGGGTAGCTCTATCGACTTCAAGGGTCAGCATTTCGAGCTGATACCATTTGGCGCCGGTAGAAGAATCTGCCCAGGTATCACATTTGGAACAGCAAGTGTGGAGCTGGCTCTTGCTCAACTTCTCCACAGCTTTGACTGGGAGCTTCCCTCTGGTACTAGAGCCAAGGATTTGGATATGACACAGGTTTTCGGCATCACAATGCACAGAATTGAAAATCTACTTGTCATTGCCAAACCACGGTTCCCGTAGGCCAGCAATGCAAATCATAATCTACAAAATTTAGTAATCCAACTAGCTCTGATTCATCTCATGTACGAAGAAAAAGGAGAAACAGAGTGCACTCTGCCAGATAGAATATTTGTATGACTGTTTCCGGATTCAATAATTCAGAGCAAGTATATCAATAGCTATCCCACGGACTTTAAGTATTTTGGAATAAAAAACATCTAATGATTTTGTTGCGCCAAAAACCAAAATTACACCAAGATTGACGTGATTTCTTTAATGTGGGGGAGACCCACGTACGTACAGGACTTCTCTCTCTAGCGCCACTACTACGAAAAAACCCAAGAATCAAGAAGTGCAGCGCTCCTTCTCTGATCGTATGCTCAAACTCGAAGGCTAAGTGCTTTTCCAAAATCACTTGGCTAAAAACATAGCTTCATTTGGATAAAAACACGGCTAGCCGTAATTGAACAATGCATAAATGAATTAATAAAAAAATCAATATGATTGATTTTCTCTCATATTTGGAAATAGTGATAGTGAATAAAAATTAAAAAAAAAAAAAAAAAAAAAAGAATATTTTAAATGAAATAGCCACAAACGTTCTTCTAGAAGATTGAACGTTCAGTGAATAGTTACAAAAATTATGATTTTGGACGTACGTCTCTACACTTTTGAATATGCATGATACAATTTTAAATGCATTTTCTTGACCCTATAGTCTTATTTAATCATCCCTAACCCTTAGAAACCTTAGATAGAGAGCGAGAGAGAGGATATGGAGGAGGAGAGAAAAGGTGGATCTTGAGATTTTCTCTAAAGTGAACGTAATCTCCTACTCTAATCTCGTTATTGAAGTGTTTTGGAGCATGCTATATTCTATTTACCTCCTGTATTAGTTTATAATCCTAGATTTATGTTTGGGTTGATGGATTTTAGATTCTTAAGTTGTAAGTTATGTGATATTAATGAATATTGGTTAGAAGGATTGTGGATTACGTTAATCTTATGTTATTTAGTTGCTTTCTTGTATTTAAGTATATTGTTTAGGGTTATAGTGTAGATCTTTATGCGTAGACTTTATTCATGGTTGAATTTATGATGGGTTGAGGAGTACTTGTTATGGATGGTTAAGCATTGATGAATTTTTATGTCATGTTTATGTTTAGGATAGTGTTAACTGGAAGCCTATACTAGAGACTTAGGTTGTATTAGAATGGGTTAATCTAGGACCATTTTGGAAAATGAAAGGTTTTATCAGACCAACAAACGTTCGGTGGTCTAGCCAAACGATCTGCGTCGATTGATCGACTTGATAAACGAAAGTTCAATGGCCACACAGAATGACTATTTTGTCCCCAAATTAGGGTTAAAAGTATTTTAGCTTAAATTAAGCATTGATATTAGATGCTTTCAAACATTTGAGGGTGAGAAGACTCTAAAAGGTTATTTGGAGAAGTCTTATAACCCAGCAAGTAAGTAAAATTCACACGAATACTTCTTATTGTAATTATTTTAGAATCTTAATCATGAGTATTTTATATATCAAACATTCATGTTTACGAGTTACAACTCACATGAAATATATTTTGCATAATGTGAACTCATTTTTAATGTAAATGGGCATTTGAGAGTGGAATGATGTGTTGTGTGAGTTCGTTTATGAAAGCATATGCTTAAATTGTATTGTTTAACATGGTGTTTCATGTAAGCATGATGACCATGGGCTTATATACCACTATATGGGTTATATCTTATGATCCATAGTTTACAATTTTGAGTTGCCTTGGCACCAATGGTTTATAGTGCGATTGGTGCGCGCAGCCGTGTTTGATTAATAGTTAATACAGACGAATATCATTATATATAGCTTATGTCCAGCTTTGTAGTATTTTCTTCGCAACCTAGTTTGACTCAGTAAAAAAAAAAAAAAAAAATCATGAAACATAAAACATAACTTTGTAGGTCTTCAAATTAGGTTTCCAATGCCACCAAGTTTACCTCAATCTAATATCAGAAACTTGAGATATGACCTTTTTATTATAAATGCTATGTACCTTGCATCATAGTTTATATTTTTCCCTAAACTACTTTACATGGAAGCATGAAATCCTTTCCTCCAATGAGAGCATCTCTAGCAGTAAGAGGTATTCTACCCAGTCAAAAAGCACAATTCTCTATTTTAACTACTCATTTTTTAATATAAATTCTAACATATTTTTTATTTCATTTTTTTTTTTTTCGGATTCGCAACCGCTTTTGCATCATCTTGTAAATTGCAATAGAATTGATTCATACAGCATAACTATGTGTTATTTTTATTTTTCCATTTTTAGTTTGTCAATTACATGTATGCTATTCAATTTTTTTGGGGAGTTTTAAGTGATTCAAAAAACTTGAATTTATTTCATAAATTCATGAATAGAGAAGAGAGAATAGAGAGAAACGTTGAGGGAGGGAGAGAAGAGAGAAGAGAGAGAAAAATAATGTAAAAATAATATTATATTCAACAATTTAGTGTACTAGAGTGAATAACAATATGAAGGTATTCACGGTAGCAATTAAGGTATAATAGCTAATATTAAGCTATTCTATTGGAGAAAAAAAAAAGGGACAAAAATAGCTAAATGTAGCTAATATTTGTTAGGAAATTAATCATGTTTCTCAAAACCTGTGAGATGCGAAAAATAAGAAGAATGCGGAATAACAAAGATAAGCAATCACACAGGACACAAAAATTTAAGTGGTTTGGTTTAATAAACCTACATCCATTGGCGGAGACGACCTGGAGAAAATTTACTATCAAAATATGAGAGTAATAGAGTAAGAAAATCACTCAAACCCAAAGCCCCAAATACACTCAATTTTCACTTTGCTCAAAGGAGAATAATAACAAAAAGGGTAAAACATTCTCTTTCTTGCTCTCTTTTTTTTCTCTATTGTTGGCGCACCAAACATACAAAGCAAATATTACTTTGTTGTTTTTGCTCTTACTATTGCCGCACAGCACTTGCCTTTATATAAAAGCACATGGTGGGTGCTTTTTCCAACTAAAAGTCCAACAAGGAACCCACTATCGTGTAGACAAAAAACTCTAACTCCAACTATGACAAGGAATTCCAAACCTTGTAGAACACAACAAAACCGGCTGGGTCCTACCCCCTAGGTTCAAGGCACACGTTCCTAACAATATCTCGAAGCTCATTGCTAATTAAGGAATCTTTGCGTTTTTCATCTGCTAATTTTGGGGTGGCAATATCTGTCAAGAGTCGTGTTAATTAAGGAATCCCAAATTCAAAATGAAGCAAAACTAAAACCAGTCACGTTACTGAGCCTCAGAAAAAAAAAAAAAAAAAAAAGAAACTAGCTGGGAGGGAAAACCATACATTTATGACACCCTTCTTTTATAATATCTAGTGGAGCTCAATTTGAGATCGATCACACCTTGGCAGATAGTGTAAGTGCGAGTCGTTTTGCCTTTTTCCCCAATATATATAATACAAATTTCAGCTTGTGTACAACATTATTACAAATTGTTCCACACGAGGAAATGTGTCTTTGCGTTTTTCATCTGCTAAGGAATCTGTTTTGCGGTGGAAAAATCTGCCAAGAGTCGTGTTAATTAAGGAATCCCAAATTCAAAAATGAAGCAAAACTAAAAGCAGTCACGTTGCTGAGCCTCTGAAGAACAAAGAAAGAAAGAAAGAAAAAAAAAAAAATACATGCATTTACGTACGAAGAGAGAGGACCAAATAAGAAAGGCCATGGATATATATATTTATGACACCCTTCTTTTATAATATCTAGTGGAGCTAAATTTGAGATCGATCACATCTTGACATGTAGGTTTAATACAATTTTCAGCTTGTGTACATTATGTGGGTCAAAATCATGACTGGACAAAGCCCCATTTGCCGATATATTTATGACACCCTTCTTTTATAATATCTAGTGGAGCTCAATCGATCACATCTTGACAGGTAGGTTTAATACAATTTTCAGCTTGTGTACATTATGTGGGTCAAAATCATGATTGAACAAAGCCCCATTTGCTGATCACCTTTATTCACATGCATGTTGATCACGCGGGGCAATGCATCCAAATCGGTTTTATATATATAAGAGAGGATAGAAATTAAGGAACATACTTTCTTATACAAGAGAGAACAAAATGTCCAACTTCCTGCAATTGTTTGAGCAAATTGCAACTTTCTTCCTTCTGCATTCCCTTGCTTTAACCATCTTGGCCTTCATCTTAATATTCCTACTCAAATGGTCCTCCACTCTTCTTCCAACCGCCAAAAAGAACACACCACCTTCACCACCAAAGCTCCCAATCGTCGGAAACCTCCACCAACTCGGCTTGCAGGCTCACCGTTCACTCGAGTCCTTAGCTCAACGCCATGGCCCCCTCATGTTGCTTCACTTTGGCAGCGTACCAACACTTGTTGCCTCGTCTGCTGTGTTGAAATATATATAGAATATAAAATACTAAAATATAAAAGAGAGAAAAGAGAGCAGAAGCAGAGAGAGACGTATGGACTACATCTTGTATATTCACCGTATCAATCAATATTACATAACTCTCTATTTATAGAGAGATAATGAGTAGTGACCAAGAAACCTAAATTAAAGCCTAAAATACATAAGGAAAGAAATAAACCCTACATTACAAATTAAATAATGAAAATATAAAATATTCTAACAATGAAAATAATATATTCTAACATCCCCCCTCAAACTCAAGGTGTAAGCTTGAGTTTGGAAAAGAGAATAAATTGAAAGCATCTGAAGTCGATGGTTGGATCAAGACAATGCCGGCGAAAAAGGCTGAAAGTGACAGCTGGAGAAATACCGGAGAATGGAGACAAGCCACTAAAAGAATCTGGTGAAGGGCTAAGCCGCAACTGACAATGAGGCCGGAGAATGAAAACTAGCCGTTAAAATTCCCATGAAGGGCCAAAATCGCATTGTGCCAAGATTCGCCAATGAATAAAGCCGTGGATCACAACAAAATTAAGAGATCATCAGAAGAGAATGCTAGAAAATACCATAGAAATGTCATAAGACTTTTATTGAAAGCCACAGAAACAGAAACGTGACTCTGATACCATGTTGAAATATATATAGAATATAAAATACTAAAATATAAAAGAGAAAGAAAAGAGAGCGGAAGCGAAGAGAGACATATTGGCTACATCTTGTATATTCACTGTATCAATCAATATTACATAACTCTCTATTTATAGAGAGACAATGAATAGTGACCAATAAACCTAAATTAAACCCTAAAATACATAAGGAAAGAAATAAACCCTACATTACAAATTAAATAACGGAAATATAAAATATTCTAACAAAGGAAATAATATATTCTAACATACTGATGCTGCCCGCGAGATCATGAAGACACATGAACTCATCTTTGCAAACCGGCCCAAATCAAGCATGTTCGAGAAACTACTATACAATTACAAAGATGTGTCAACGGCCCCCTATGGCGAGTACTGGAGGCAAATGAAGAGCATATTAGTGCTACATGTTTTGAGTAACAAACGGGTCCAATCCTTTCGAGCTGTGAGAGAGGAGGAAACTTTTCTATTGATTGAGAAAATCAAACAGTCTTGTTCTTTAGCACATGTGAATTTAAGCAAAGTGTTTGCAAATCTAACTAATGATGTAACATGTAGGGTGGCTTTGGGAAGGAAGTATAGTGCAGGGGAAGGTGGAAGGAGGTTTAAGGAGCTTTTGTGGGAGTTCGTGGAGTTGTTGGGTGCTCTAAGTGTGGGGGATTATATTCCATGGCTTGCTCGGGTGAGCTGTGTCAATGGCTTGGACGCTAGAGCGGAGAAAGTGGCTAAACAGTTTGATGATTTTATAGGAGTAATTGAAGAGCACATAAATGGCCAGAGGGGAGGGCTAGAAAATGAACACCAAAACGACTTTGTGGACGCGTTGCTTAAGATTCAAAAGGAAAACGTGATAATTGGCTTCCTTATTGATAGAGTTAGCCTCAAGGCTCTAATCCTAGTAAGCAAACCTCTCTCTCTCTCTCTCTCTCTCTCTTTCTCTTCGATGTAGTGTGGCGTAGTGGATCGTAAAGAAAAACATAGTTGTTAAGAGTATATTTGATATTAATTATTCTAGGGTTATTATGTTTCCTTACATATTCTAGGTTTAGTCTAGAGTTTCTTGCCTATCACTCCTAGCCTTTTTATATATAGAGATTACTGTAATCATATGACTTACATAATCTTAATAAAAGAGATGTAATCCTATATGTTTCCGCTTTCTGTCTCTTCTCTCTCTTTCTTCCGCTCATAATATATTATCCAACATATTTAATATGGTATCAGAGCCACTTTTCTATGGCTTCCAATAAACGTCTTTGACGTTTTTCGATGCTCCCTCAGGCGACCTCCCTTTTTCGTTCATCTGCGTGCCACCAAGTGGTCATTCACTCAAAATCTCTTCCACACCTTCACGCAGCTTCATCTGGAAAAATTAATCATAGATTCTAGCTTGCGAGGCACAGATCTACAGATCTGTGGAAGATCCGCCACCATCGGCCCTCCAGCAACACCTCTGCCATGTCAGCACTTTCAACCTAATCCAAAACGGTCAACCTGGTCTAGTGGGTTAGACTCAAATCCGCTGATCTGACAATCCGATTTGTCAACTTGACCAAGTGGGTCGAACCAGTCGAGTGTGTTAGACCCAAATCCACAGATCTGGCAATCCAATCCATCAACCCGAACTGGATCCATACAAGCATTCGATCCAATCTAAAACCGGTTCCAACCAGGTCATTGGTTCAAATCAGATCTCCCCAACCTGGTCCAATATCAGTTCCTAAACCGGGTCACCGAGATCAAGCTCTTCAAACGGTCCAAATTTGTCAACCCGATTCATCGAGTTAGACCCGATTCATATAATTTTCGGGTCAATCATTTTAATGGTCTATGGGTTTTGGCCATCTTTTGCCCATTTAACTGGCCCAATTGATTCAATTTCTTCAAAGCCTCAAGCCCAATTTCTTCAAGGGTTCAACCCAACCAATAGCCACACTCAGCCCACTAGCTGCTGCTGCCAGCCGCCATCCACCGCCATTGGTTGCCCAACTCTTGCCAGCTCATGCAACTTTTCCGGTGACCACAAAAAAGAAAAAAAAAAAAAAAATCTTTTCCTTTATATTTCCAACCTCAATTTTATACATTGAGTTTGAGGGGGATGTTAAGAGTATAATTGATGTTATTCTAGGGTAATTATGTTTCCTTATATATTCTAGGTTTAGTCTAGGATTTCTTGCTTATCACTCCTTGCCTCTCTATATATAGAGGTCACTGTAATCATATTACTTACAGAATCATAATAGAAGAGATGTAATCCTATATGCTTCCGCTCTCTATCTCTTCTCTCTCTATTTTTTCCGTTTCTAATATATTATCCAATATATTTAACAACAGTAATTACAAATACTTTAATCCTAGAAGCGAACCAACGTTACTGTAACTTCTTTTGATCATCTCGTTCGTAGTCTTGTCTAAACAAGACAGCGAACAAGCGCTAGCACTGTAAGTCACCTAAGTCATCTCGTTTAGAGGGGACTTCGAACGAGATAGCAAATGAACCTTTCTAGGATTTTCCTGTAGCCTTTTGCATCACCTCGTTTGAACACTTTGTTATCTACCAACTTTTTTTGTAGGATGTATTTGTTGCTGGTACCGACACTACGTACACAGTCTTAGAGTGGGCTATGACAGAGCTCCTAAGGCACCCCAAAGCTATGAAGAAGGTGCAGGATGAGGTGAGAGGGATCCGTGGCAACAAAAAAGATATAACAGAGGATGATTTGGATAATATGCATTACTTGAAGGCAGTGATCAAAGAGGCACTTCGCTTCCATCCTCCTGTTCCATTGTTAGTTCCTCGTGAATCGACTCAAAATGTCAAAATACAGGGCTATGATATTGCAGCTGGAACACAAGTTATTATCAATGCATGGGCAATTGGAAGAGACCCTGCATCTTGGGACGAACCAGAGGAGTTTGAGCCAGAAAGGTTCTTGAAATCTTCTATAGATTTTAGAGGACATGACTTCCAATTGATTCCATTTGGTGCTGGAAGGAGAGGTTGCCCCGGAATTCCCTTTGCTATGACCACAATCGAGCTTGTTTTGGCAAATCTGCTGCTCAACTTTGACTGGACATTGCCTGGTGGAGCAAGAGGAGAGGATTTGGACTTGACTGAATCTACTGGTCTAACAATTCATAAAAAATTTCCCCTTATAGCAGTTGCAACTCCTTATTGTTGCTAGTATATATTATATACGAGTAATAGAAGAATCACAAGGTTCAGTTTGGCTAGCAAAAATCACAATTGGTGCCTGTATGGGAAATAAATGAGTTTGAAAATAATATGAACTTCCTCATCTGTTTCTCGTCTGAGGAGGTGTAGTTTTATAAACACTTTTACAACACATTTCTGGTATACAAAGGAAACATAGAACACAAAGATCACTATCAGCATTATCTTCATTAACTATAGTACCGATTAAAAAGGAACATAATGATCATGTTACTCAGAAAGCATATAGACCAAAACCCAAACCCTCACAAACACTTACTGTGTACTGTATGTAAGCATTAATACCTAACAAAACACCATAAAGGTGACTCTGATACCACATCTTAGAATAAGCAGCGAAAAAAGATTTAGAATTATCTCCAACCATATTTCTTGTGAAGGGTTACCAATGATAGGTAGCTTTGGAGGGCTTGGTAGGAGATTAATGGGTTTTCCTTTTCTTGACTGCTCCTTCAAGGAAAACCTCAGCAGCACAACTAGGACAATGGAAGCAAAGAGAAAGATGGGTTGGAAGCTTTCCTTTAGCCATTGGAGTTTTCATAAACATAAATCATGAGTACGTGATTCCACCTTTTTCTCTCGATATATAGACATCAATTGTGGCTTTCTCCAGTTAACTCTGTTTACCTGCCTGCCTTGATTTTGGGAAATAATGTAACCAGCAAAATTTCGATGCCAATCTCTATCACATTACTGATCGTTGATGTGATCATCAAGATTGACAGTAACAGGTAAAACAGAGAAATTTGATCGTCATGACAAATGCTGCAACTTGCATTAAGGTCTCATTGATTCCACCATCTTTTTAATGTTTTCCTTCCAACTAAAGACAGACTGCTGTGATCAAATATTATCCAGCCACTTCACGTTTCGGAGTCATGGTCCTTGTCTTCATCGATCATGGGTTCCTCTTTAAATGCTGACAATTTGTCAATTCTGAGTTGAAAACATTTTGGTTTTCTACTTTTCAATATCAATATGATTTGCTATATTAATTTGACCCTTTTGTAAGATTTGAGGCGTTTTAACTTCTATATACTTGCTTATAATTAACCCACGATATGAAGTAATTTCTTCGAAATATCTGTACATTTTATAAGAATAATAAGACATCCGGTATAAATATCTTCCATTTTCTTTGAGTTAAAAAACATTATTATGGAAATAAAAAATTTTAGGCTATGCATGGGAGCAAACAAAGGAACTAAAGTGACAAAAATACCCAATCAATCAGTCTCCACTAGGGTTCTCTGGGAACGGCTAGGTTGGAGTGGTGGTCTTCTTCCGCCTCTGTGTGAGGAAGCAAGAGGTGGTTTCGAAGGTTTAGTCCTTTACTGTCTCAGTGAGAACAGGTGAGGGGGGTGGTCTGATGGAGGAGGAGTTGGAGACGTTATGTGGAAAAATATCACTGACGGAGGGTGAGAAGGTTGGCCTGAAAATCTGTGAAGGGGAGATTGCAGAAGGCCGGGCAAAAGGTGCACGGTGTTTGGTGGGTAAAATAGGAGGAGAGCGTAGGGTGAATAAGGAGGCTTTCAGAACAGTATTGTCTCGGATATGGCGGTTGTCGGGTTCAGTAACTTTCAAGGAGATCCAGGATAATATCTGGTTATTTGAATTTGAGGAGTTATACGATAAAAGAAGGGTGCTTGAGGGCAGGCCTTGGTCTTTCGACCGACAGATTCTGGTTTTGCATGATTTTGACGGGAGCACCCCGCCATCGCAGATGGACTTTTCTCATTCCCCATTCTGGATTCAAATTCATGAGATGCCTTTATTATGCATGACTAAGGCGGTAGCTAGCAAGATTGGAGCATCACTAGGCACAGTTGAGGACATTGATATAGCAGGAGATGGAGTGGGGTGGGGCAGATGCCTTCGTATACGGGTTATTATTAACCTACGTGCACCATTGGAGAGAGGAAGGGCATTGCAGGTCGAGGGGAAGTCATATTGGGTGATTTTCAAGTACGAGAAGCTTCCTATGATGTGTTTCGATTGCGGCAGAATTATGCATGGGCCTAAAGGGTGTCCGGTGATGGTGAATCATAGGAGGAACTCTGATGGCAGACTAAAGGAGTGGGGCGTGTGGCTGCGGGCTGAAGACAACCGGAGGAATAGTGGTGGAGACAGGGGTGGAGGAGCCACCCGACCGACTGACATGGGCAATGACGGCGGTTCTACTGCAAAGGGATGGGAGAATAAGGCAACTCGCGCTAAATCAGGATACCCTAGTCGTTCTAGCAATTCAGAAGAGGGGAGTAGCAGCAAATGTGCAGATTCTTCCTATATGGAGGTCGAGGGATTGGCGGGGGGTGGTGACGTTATGCTGGATTCGCGGAGGACTGATGGGGATTTCTCTCTTTACGTTGGTGACCTGGACGTAAATACACGCATGGGTCCTAAGAATGATTTGAGCGTGGATGAAGCGGCGGTTACAGCAAAGAAAGGAAAGCCTAGAGAGGTGCCTAAGCAGGTCCATGTGGCGACGGACAGTAATAGCTCCATGCAAAGGGCCAGCCCGACAAGTGGGCCCAATGGGAAGGAGGTGGCTGAGGTAACATGTCACAGCCCAGCAATTTTAGAAGACGTGGTGACTCACTCTGCTGCGATGGGCAAGGCAGAAAGTGGGCCAGTTACTAATGTAGGGATGGGAGGGACACAGACTAATTTGAGGAGATGGAAGAGGCGAGCTAGAGTACCAGAAGAGGACAGGGTGAGTGTTTCCCATTCGGATGCTAATAAGAGAAAGACGCCCACCAAAGGAGAGGGGACAGCAGAGGTTGAGAGATTGAAGAGAATTTGCAAAGGGGTTGGGGCGAAGCAGACGGTTGACTTAAAGATGGCGGAGACTGCTAAGCAGCTCCGCCAACCCAAATGAGCCTCATAAGTTGGAACTGTCGAGGGCTTGGGAACCCTCGTACAGTTCGAGACCTTAACCAAATGGTTAAGACAAAGAAGCCCAGCTTTTTGTTTCTAATGGAAACCATTTGCAACAAGAAGCGTATGGAACGGATACGAGTGCAACTTGGCTTTGAAGGCCTATTTGTGGTGGAGCCGGTGGGAAGGAGTGGGGGTTTAGCGCTCCTATGGAAGGTGGCGGAGGAACTAGAAATTCAAAATTACTCTCGGCGTCATATAAATGCTATCGTGAAGGGGTCGGACAATGGGGTGTCATGGAAGTTTACGGGGTTTTATGGCCACCCCGACCCTACTAAAAGAGCAGAATCGTGGTCCCTCCTTACTCATTTAAAAATATATGCTCCGCTTCCATGGCTTTGTGTGGGAGATTTCAACGAAATAACCCACCAAACCGAGAAAGTGGGGGCGGGTCGAAGACGAGAAGGGCAGATGGAGGCATTCCGGTCAGCTCTTGAGGAGTGCAATTTGGGTGACTTGGGGTTTTCGGGCCCAAAGTTTACATGGTCCAACAAACGACAAGATGAAGCTCACATCCAAGAAAGGTTGGACCGAGCGGTTGCCAATAGTGGGTGGTGTGAAATGTTCAAATCAGCAGGGGTTTCTGTATTGGCAGCAAGAATGTCGGATCATAATCCACTTTTTGTTTCCCTATATACTACACAGCCACAGTGCATGAAGGGTAGAAGAGGTTTTAAATTTGAGGCTAGTTGGATACCGGATGAGGAATGTGGGGCCATCATAAAAGAGGTGTGGGATGCGGTTGGAGATGGGGGGGAGGCAATGACGCAAGTGAGAGGGAAGCTGGAACGGTGCAAATCAAGGCTCAAATGGTGGAGTAAGGAGAAATATGGAGGACACGAAAATTTGGTTAAGGAAAAGACCGAGCTACTGACCAAGCTGCAGTGTCGAGAGGGACCTGAACATCAAGCAGCTATCAAAAATATTCAATTGGAGATAGAAGCTCTACTGGAATTTGAGGATACTAGGTGGAAGCAACGAGCGAAGCAAAATTGGTACCGGGAGGGGGACCGAAACACTAACTTTTTTCATGCATGGGCCAGCCATCGACGAAGAATAAACACTATCAAGCGGGTTGTTGATGTCGAAGGAAGAGAATGGTCCAAAACGGAAGAGATTAGTAGTGCGTTCGTGTCATATTACGAGAAATTGTTCACTTCCGAAGGGACCGAGGGGAAAGAGATGTTCTTAGACGGATTGGCACCTAAGGTAACGGAGGAGATGAATTTTCGGTTGTTGAGCACTTTTGAGGCGATGGAGGTGGACGTGGCCTTGGCACAAATGCATCCACTCAAGTCACCGGGCCCGGATGGTTTCTCCGCTTGTTTTTACCACCATGCTTGGAGTACGGTACGTAATGAGGTATGTCAAGCGGTCCTCGATTTTTTAAATGGTGGTTGTTTTGATTCAGCGATAAATGCCACACACATAGCCTTGATTCCTAAAATTAAACACCCTACCCGGATTACGGAGTTTCGTCCCATTAGTCTGTGTAATGTTATTTACAAGTTGATTTCAAAGGTATTGGCGAACAGATTGAAGAAGGTGTTAAGTGAGATCATCTCCCCAAATCAAAGTGCATTTATTCCCGGGCGGCTCATAACGGACAATATACTAATTGCTTTTGAGGCCTTACACACCATGGATGCTCGGTTGGTTGGTAAGGAGGGGTACATGGCCATGAAACTCGATATGAGCAAGGCATATGATCGGGTGGAATGGGATTTTCTAGAATCAGTCATGAGAAGAATGGGATTTGCGGATCGGTGGATCCATTTGGTCATGACATGTGTACGTACAGTTAATTAAGTACTCGGTTATTGTCAATGGGCAGGCATATGGGGAAATTATACCATCAAGAGGCTTACGGCAAGGTGATCCACTTTCGCCCTATTTTTTCATTATGTGTGCGGAGGGGCTCAGTTCAGCTTTACAAAGGAGAGAGACTATTGGTGATTTTACGGGGTTGCCTATTACTCGGGGGGGCACATGCTTAAATCATCTTTTCTTTGCAGACGACAGTTTGTTGTTCTGTAAAGCAAAAGAGTCCGAGCTAAGATGCCTCCAACAAGTCCTTGATGACTATGAGAGAGCTTCGGGTCAGAAGCTAAATAAAGAGAAGACCTCTATCTTTTTTAGTCGCAACACATTGACTGAGATACGAGGGCTTCTATCACAGTTGATTGGAGTACCGGTGACACAGAAATATGAAACATACCTAGGTTTGCCAGCGCTTGTAGGAAGATCTCGCCTCCGAGCTTTTGAAGGGATTAAAGGGCGAGTGTGGGATAAAATGCATGGGTGGAAGGAGAAGTTTCTTTCACAAGCCGGGAAGGAGGTGTTACTTAAGGCGGTGGTGCAGGCAATCCCAACATACACCATGAGTGTGTTCCAACTACCCAAAACTTTATGCCGGGAGATAAACTCAATGATGTCAAAATTCTGGTGGGGGCACAAGGAAAGTGGAAATAAAATAGCATGGATGAGTTGGGAGAAGATGGGAAGGTCCAAGGAGTCCGGTGGGTTGGGTTACCGAGATTTGGAATGTTTCAATATGGCCCTACTCGCAAAACAAGGATGGAGGTTGATCCAAAATCCCGAGTCGCTAGTGGCAAGAATTTTTAAGGAGAAATATTATCCGAATAGCACCTTTTTAGACACCCCGATGGGGAGGCAACCGTCGTATGTATGGCGGAGCATATGGAATGCCAAGTGGTTACTAAGGGAGGGTATGGTGTGGCGAGTTGGTGATGGGCACTCAATTTCTATATGGGGGGATCGCTGGCTACCAGTTCCAATATCTCATAAGGTACAATCACCGGTTCGGCTTCTTGATGAGGATGCGAAAGTTATGGACCTTATAGATAGCACCACTCGATGGTGGAATATTCCCTTAGTGGAAGCAATTTTCCATCCGGTTGAAGCAAGTGCCATTTGTGGTATTCCCCTATGTCTAAATGCGCCAGAAGATCAATTGATATGGGGCCCGGCAAAGAATGGAAAATTCACCGTGCGTAGTGCTTATCATGTTGCACTGGAGGCTAACAGGCGGTCTATGGGTGGGTGTTCGGAAGAAGGGCAGCAAAAGCAAATGTGGAGAAGGATTTGGCGGATCGGAGGCCCAAGGGTGGTGAAGATGTTTTTATGGCAGGCCTGTAATAATATCTTGCCAACAAATGAGAATTTGTACAAGAGGAAAGCCCTGAAGGATCCTTCCTGCCCAATTTGCAAGCGAGAACCTGAGACAGTCTGTCATGCCCTATGGACTTGTCCAGCGGCTCAAGACGTCTGGCATGGAAGCAAGAGGAAGATCCAGAAGTGTGCCATGGTAGATTTGAGCTTCTGGGACATTGTTGGGGGTCTGATGGAACGTCTTGAAGCTGCCGAAGTAGATGTGTTTGCATGTACTGCCAGGCAAATATGGCTTCGCAGAAACAAGTGGGTCTTTGAAGGGGTTTTCTGCTCTCCAGCGCAGCTGCACGAGTGGGTATCTGTTCAGATGGAGGTCGTTCAACAAGGAAGCCAGAATCGAATTCAGGGAGGTCGCCTGCCGGGTCACAGCTCACCTATACGATGGAGCCCACCACAACCAGATTTTGTGAAGTGCAACTGGGATGCAGCGGTTGATATGGTGGGGAACAGAATGGGAATGGGCATTGTGCTTCGAAATACTGCTGGCGATGTAGTGGCAGCAAAATGCACGACTCGGAGGTACATCACTGACCCCATGATTGCCGAAGCAGTGGCGGCTTGGACAGCAGCCCAATTTATTTGGCAGCTGGGAGTTGAGAAGGTTATTCTTGAAAGGGACTCTCTTGGAGTGATCCAGAGTCTACAGAGGGAGGAGTACAACTGGGCTTCGGTGGGGCAATTGCTAGATGATGTGAAGATAATCCTGGGCGGCTGCAGTGCTTGGCGAGCCACTCACGTTCGAAGAGCAGCAAACTCGGCAGCAGACAAATTGGCTAAGGTGGCGTTGCAATTAAATGAGGAGCACCAATGGAGGGGTACTACCCCTTTATGTATTCGGGAAATTGTAATGTCTGAGAAACCTTGATTTCTAATGAAGTAATTGAATCCCATTTCAAAAAAAAAAAAAATTTAGGCTTTAGGTTGATCTCTTGGGGGGAACAAAAATAAATAAATAAATAAAACCTTATACTAAACATGAAAGATACAAAAATAAAAGAAATGTCCCAGATTGATTAAATACTAAATGAGAATCTACTTATATTATATTGAATGTTAAACTTTTTGATATTTGAGAGGTCGAATTGAAGTTATTATTTGTTCCTCAAAACAACCAAACAATGTAATAGATGTGAATAATATATATATATATATATAAACACCATATATCAGAGTATGGATAAACAGCTGTAGCCATATATCAGAATATAGATTTTTAAATGCCCCATTATTCATGAAACTTACTAGAACTGTTTCTCGCACAATTCATGATGTGATACAACAAATCAAATTTAATTATTTAGATTTTATATTGGACAATACCTTAAAATGGCTATCGTGCAGATAGGGTATGTGAGTGGTTTATATATATTTTAATAAGATATATTGTGATCTATTTATGTAGTTTATTTAAATACATCAACAAACCATTAATGTAAGACCCTTTTAGATTTTACCTGAATTAACAGAGGGATATATGACTAACATCTTTGGCTAATGTGATTTTGAATTTAATCATGTGATTGTGAGTGATTTTGAATAAGTTTGATTTCTATTAGAAATGGGTCAAGGGTCTAACTCAACCCAAAAGCTAGTTTAAGAGTTGAGGTTTTCCCTCACCCTTATAAATGGCCAATCTCCTTAATACCCAAGCAATGTAGAACTTTTTACAATTTCAACTCATAATTTGGCAAACCATGTTATAAAAGAAGGGTTTAAATGCAATTATCCATGTTTAAATTATTCCATGCATGCATGCCATTTGCATATCTCTCGGGTCCTATTTAAAAATAAGAGGAAACGGGAAGCTTCCCAATGTGCTTCTTACTCCATTATAATTTTTATTTTTTATTTTTACTTTTTTTTTCAACTCAAAGAAAATGAAAGATATTATGCCAGATGTCTTATATATATATATATATATATATATATATATATATATATATTCTAAATTAATATACAAATGATATTTCAAAGAAATGACTTTCCCAATATCTCACAGGTTATAAGCAAATACGTATAGAAGTTAAAATGGCTCAAACCTCGCACAAGGGTCAAATTAATATAGTAAACCAAAATGTTTTCAACTAGGAAATTAACAAACATATATAAGGAAGAGTCACGTTACTTTAAATTAAACCCTATAAACACATAAATTCTTACTTCCATGGCTCATTAACAACACAGCAATGTCTGCATTTGAGACAAATGCGACCACCACAAAATACAACGTTAGCTTTGCTGGGAAAACCATAGAAACAATCGTCACAGACAAAGGTAGCGACATAGACGAATGGTTGCACCTAATCCTTTCATTATATGCTGGTGCACCCACTGTAGTAGGCTTAGACACCGAATGGAGCCCCAGCAAAAAAGCTGCAACCCTGCAGCTTTGCATAGATGACAAGTGTCTAATCGTTCAACTCATTTACATGGACAATATCCCCCGATCGCTCAAGAGCTTTTTAATGGACTCCAACTTCACTCTTGTGGGGATTGAGGTTGCCCAGGATATAGCCAAGCTGAGGGATGAGTATAAGATAGAATGTGAGAAAAGTGCAGATATTGGCAAGGTGGCAAAGAGTCAGTGGCCAGGGCGGTTCCGTGGGCCTAGCTTGAAAGAACTTGCATTGGAAGTAGTTGGTCTTTATATGAGGAAGCCTAAAGATATATGCATGAGTAATTGGGGGGTGAGGATGCTCAGTGAAGAGCAAATTGAGTATGCAGGCATTGATGCCTATGCCTCTTTTAGGATAGGCTGCAAGCTTCTAATGGAAGATCAATAAGGGTCTCTTTATGCATTTGGGCATCTATATATTTGAGCCTCTTTGCATGAATTATTTCCTGTTCTTGGTCTCTTTTTAAGTCTACTCTTTTGTTTAGTTTGCTGAATAAATCTCAGGACTTATTATTTTCTATGAAATTGTAACTTTCTTTCTTTAATTTGTTTAAAGCCTGATTTTGGTCATTATAATTGTCATAGTGTTGTAGGACGGCGACCCTCCTCCCCATGACAAGGTATGATTGCTTGATCGTAACCACGTTCGAACAAAAGTGTGATCGGTACATTCAAAAGTCAAAGCCAAACCGTCCGATCGCATCTACGTTCGAACAAAAGTGCAATCACAAAAGTCTAAATGTAGCAGTACGAATAGAAGGATTTTCGAGTAATATTTCTAGAAGTCTTTCGATCTTTTGTCACTCCAAAAATATATGACCTTTAAAATCACTATTTGATCAAAATTCAATAATAATTAATCACAAGCACAATGATAATTTTAAAAGGCACATCATTCTTGGAGGGACACAAGTTTACACAGATATTCCAACCGATTTTCATCCATATCTTATTCAAAATTCAATTTTATTAATTTCCTTATTAGATTACGAATTGCATCTTTCCAACTTTAGATGACTTTGTTGCCTTTTCAGATTTAGTCTTTGTATTGTTTTATTAATCTTAGATAATTACTTGCTTGTTAAGTTTAGTTTTATTTCTTTAATTTCTTTAGGGCGGTGTTATAAGGGGACAAACAGATGTATGGAAAAACAACTTTGGAGAATGAATTATAAAATATTACTGGGAAAGAAAATCATATCATCTTATTTTTAAAGAAAGAAAATCTATATGGTCTAAATTGGACATACTCTCTCTCTCTCTCTCTCTCTCTCTCTTTTTTGGTCTAAATAGGACTTAATTATAGAGAGGTGGAGAGACAAAACGGTATGAGAGATCAAATCAAATTTAATCGTATTCAAATCTGATTTTTTTTTGTTTTTATATTTTTTTTTTATGAATAAGCATTTCATTAAACCAAAGCTCAAAATAAAACAACTCCACAACACAGATACAACTCCTTACAAAGTCAGGGGACACAACCCCTTACAAAGAAAACAGAGGAAACAACCCCTCACAAAGCAAAAAGAAAGGGAAACAACCTATAAATCAAAATTACAAAGAATAGTAGCAGGTAAATCCCACAAAGAGCACAACAAAAGGTTTTCCTTATTATTTCTAGGAAAACCTCTTTTCACAGCAATCCTAGACCTGACTTCCCAAAAAACTTGCTTCAACAATTGCTCTTCAATTTTAGGAACACCATCATGTTTAATCTTATTTTTGGTACGCCAAAGGTTATAAACCATAGAACCAAGAACCACCCGACATAACAAGCAATTAAGAGATTTTTTCCCCCAACAATTACACCCTAACTGCACAAGATGATCCCAGATAACAGGAGGCCTATCCACCCTGCAACGAACCATGCAATATTTCCATATTCTAGAACTAAAACTGCATTCAAAGAAGATGTGATCACGAGTTTCAATTTGACTATGACAAAAACAGCATTGAACATCACCCTTAAAACCCCATTTAAGTAACCTTTCACCTGTAAGAAGCCTATTTTTCATTGCAAGCCACAAAATAAAGGCCTGTTTAAGGATAGCAAGGGAGAACCAGACCAACTTCCACCAAATAACCTCTGCATTCTTCTTTCTAAGACCTTCCCAAGTTTCTGCACTAACATAGACACGCTTCTTAGAACCAAGCCAAATAGGTTTATCACACTGGCTCAAGCAAACTTCAGAAAGCCTAGCTTGAATGTCAACTAAAGCTTTTGATCTTGTAGGTCTCCAAAACCAATCTCCATTGCAGATGACAGAAGACAGTTTAGCTTCAATATTACTTTGAGCATTATAGACAACCCTAAAGCCATACTGCTCAATCAATATTCCTGCAGGATGCCACAAATCCAGCCACATATGAATATTATCCCCATTCCAAACCTCAAACTTTAAGAATTTTTTGGCAATATCTCTCAGCTTCAAAATTTTCCCCCAACTCCAAGAACAGTTCTGAGAAATGCCTACACTCCAAAGACTCTTTCTCTTCAAATCTGATTTAATTTTATTACAATCAACTATAATTAATACTGAAATCAAATCCTATAATATATAATCAAATCTCATAATATATTCTAATAATAAGGAGTTGCAACTACTGTAAGGGGGAATTTTTTACGAATGGTTATACCAGTAGATTCAGTCGTGTCCAAATCCTCTCCTCTTACTCCACCAGGCAATGTCCAATCAAAGTTGTGCAGCAGATTTACCAAAACAAGCTCGACAGTGGTCATAGCAAAGGAAATTCCGGGGCAACCCCTCCTTCCAGCACCAAATGGAATAAATTGGAAGTCATGTCCTCTAAAATCTATAGAAGATGTCAAGAACCTTTCTGGCATAAACTCCTCTGGTTCATCCCAAGATGCAGGGTCTCTTCCAATTGCCCATGCATTGATAATAACTCGTGTTCTAGCTGCAATGTCATAGCCCTGTATTTTGATGTTTTGAGTCGATTCTCGGGGCATTAACAATGGAAGAGGAGGATGGAAGCGAAGTGCCTCTTTGATGACTGCCTTCAAGTAATGCATATTATCCAAATCATCCTCTGTTATGTCCTTTTTTTTGCCACTGATCCCTCTCACCTCATCCTGCACCTTCTTCATAGCCTTAGGGTGCCTTAGAAGCTCTGTCATTGTCCACTCTAAGACTGTGTACGCAGTGTCGGTACCAGCAGCAAATACATCCTACAAAAAGAAAAGAAAAAAAAAATGGTAAATATAGAAGAAAGATGTCAATATGCATGAGATAAGCATAAAGTACCTTATACCTCCTAAAGTAGAACAAGCCCTTTTAAATTCAAGACTATCCAATATTGCATTATCTCCTTTCCATGATCATTGAAAGTGATAAAAGGTCATTTAACAGCTCCCTTTTTACCCTAATTCTACCGTTAGGCATTAAGAAATGCTATATTATACCCCAATCCTACTGAATTGATATGACAATACTCTTTTTAACAATAACTAATCTAAGAGCTGATGGACACTTTTACATCAGTCCAATGAAATAGGAATGGGATTGGAGTATAGTATATATATAGCATTACTCATTGGGCATTACATGCTTTAGTATATCAATACATGTCACATGGGGTTAATCCAACATTATCTAATACAATTCATATTAGGTTTCAAAGATCTAATGTCGTAATTGGTATCACATGTGAATATGTTGTCACATTATTTAAAATTTTTAAATGATGCAATACTATGTATACTATTAGATGGAAAACAAAAAATAGATTGTGAAACAGTTCCTCTCCAATATTTCAAGTCATGATATGGATACAGTTAAGTTTTTAGTGTTGCAATTTCAATGTCAAAACATGTTGTGTTATAAGTATTAGGTTTAGGTCTAACTTGGGATTGAAATGCGGTTCAAGACAAGTAAAAAAAATTCAAGTGTGGAAGATGCAGCATGTCCCATACTAAAACTCGAGAGGGTCAGTCAATCCATCGGTCGACCGAGGTTGGGCAGGTTGTGATTTTACTTGAAATCTTAATGGCCTGATCGATCAAGCTTGAGCCTTGGTGTACCTAACCCAACCACCAAATGTTGTATTTTCCATCGACTTTTAAAACCCCGATTTTTCTCGTCTATGTATAAGCCTTATTATTCTTTCATTGTAAGAGAAGTTTATCATATTAATTTCTTGAGCTTAAACAGATTATAAACTTCTCCTGGTTCCATCTTTCCCAAATCAAACCACAAAAAATGTTCTAGAGCTATTGTAAGGGGAGGTGAATGTGTAGTTTGCCGTAGGGGTGTCAATATAGTTACGGTTAGTGGTTATTATCAAAAACCGCTAACCATAACCGCCTTAGCGGTTATTAGATTTTACTAACCGTAACCGCCAGTTTAGCGGTTAGTGAATAGGTAACCGCTTGCTAATCGTTTTTTTAAAATTGGGCTTTTTTAGGGTTTTTTTTTTTTACTGTAGCATTTTTTTACCCCCATGTCTTCTTAGGCCCAATTGCTATAAAAAGAGCCCATATTGAAAAATTAAAAATATTTGACCCCAAATTTACATTTACTTGTACTTAAAAAAAAATTTTAAAAAAAAAAAAATCCTTAAATATTAAATCATAACTGGCTAACTTAAAATAAATAAAAATACCACAACATATTAAAAAAAAAAAAAAAAAAATCAACACAACATATAAAGAAAGTTCAACACAACTGTCACAACATATAAAAAAAAGATATGAAAAAGTTGAACACAGCATATTAAAAAACTAAAAATAAAAAGTTCAAATAAAACATTAAAACTTCATCAATCCTCTCATTTGGTATTATGGTAATGCTCAAACTCCTAAGTCTTAAATTCCTAATGATCTAATGGTTATACATTCATACTTAAATGATATAAACATATTATCTCACAAATCACTAATCACAATTCATATTAATATAATAAAACTATCTTAGATCTAAGAATCTAAGATAATCTGATATATGTTTTCTAAGTATAAAGTAGCTAATAAATAATAATGCTTGAATCAAACACATTGTTTAATTCAATTGTAATTATCATTGTATATGAATAATATGAATCGTATGATTAACTTGTAGACTTATGACTTCTGAGTTATGTCATATTATATATGTATTATTTGTTATTATATAATCATATGATTTAATGATCAATTCATCATGTGATAATATATAAATTACTAAAATTATAATGATAATACATTAATACTTCAATTGTGGTTATAAGTAACACATTGTTTAATCCAATGTCAATTACTTAATTTGATATTATACGAATCACATTATCATTGCACATTAATAATATGATTAACTTGAATAAAGTATTTAAATTGTCATTGAATCATATGATTAAGTATTAATCTTATACATTTTATATTATTCAATATGCATAATTGCATATATGTATAATGTATAATTATAATTTATAACATATATGGACTTATAAGTTGATAACATACATTGAAACTAAGTCTCTAAATATTTAATTGTTCATTGTTGTATTAGTATGAACTTGCATACTTATGACTTATGAGTATATATGAATAATTTGTTATTGTATAATCAAATGATTTAATGATTAATTGATCATGATTATAGTGATAATATATTAATACTCAAATTGTGATTTAATTATCTAAAACAAAAATGTGATTTAATCATTAATAATCAATTGATTATATATATAAAGCGGTTAGCGGTTAGTAGTTACAGTTAGTAAAATCCATAACCGCCAACTGCTAACCGCTAGGCGGTTATTACAGTTAGCGGTTATAGTAGTTAGCAGTTATGGCGGTTAATGGTTAACGGTTATAGCGGTTAGCGGGTGGTTAATAACCGCCCTAGTTTGCCGGGATTAAAAAATTAGATCTTAAAACTTACAAATGTTTTGTAAGTAGAATAATCAGTAACATAAGTTTTCTATAGTTGTTGCCTTCTGAGGTTTGCTAGCCCTCATAGTGGTTTTGATATCTGTGATTATATGTTTTTATATATGCTTCCTTTGATTTCGGTATTGATGTCTGTTGTGTTTAACTTTAAAGTTGATAACTTTGTTAATTGTTATTGTGTTTGGTAAACTAGATTAATGACAACTAATTAGGATCTAAATCATATTTTTCTGAGAGAATTCCAATGATGCTTCTGCCCACTTACCTAGCCACGAATCGACTTAAAAAGACAGTATTGGGTTCGTTTAACAAAACTTTTTAAAATGTGTTTTTTGCTTATTAGTTGTAATGTAACCTAAAAATGAAAATAGTTTTAAGTATTTTGTGACCTTTTTTATATTGAGAGTTGTTTAATGCTTTTGTTTAAGTTTTGGCTAGAAAAAGCAAAAAGCACCCTAGAAAGTTTGACAAATAAGCCCAGTAATATGGCTGTCTCTTTTGTCTAGCTAATTGATTTACTTGATATAAAACTTCAAACCAATGCATATATTCCAAGTTCATCTGTTGCCCACGAAAGAAAATCTTTTCAGGAAATGGATTGTACAAGATCCCCTATGCCTTATTTGTCGATTGGAGGCGAACACCATTGGGCATATTTGTGGAGGTGTCGCTCATCAACTGGTGTATATATATGGGCTATATATATATGTAGCAGAGCGATCCAGAAATTTCTCTATTTTTTGGCTAAATTAATGAAGAAAAAAGGATCCCCTATATAACCCTTCCCATAGGGGATCCAGAAACATAGTTTTTAAGGAACAAGCTCTACTATACGTCCTTGATTTTTAATGAAAGTTTGATGATTTTCGCTGAAAAAGAAAAGTTCATCCTAGAATCTTGTAAAGGTGCCAGAAGCACTAGTCATGATCTACAATTACCCCCTCTAACGTCAAAAAAAACTCACAATTAAATGTATCGAATTTTCAATTTTTTTTAATATTATCCCTCTATTAGATTTTTCTTTTAAATTTTAATGGAGTGGGTGTCAAAATTACCAAAATACTCCCATTTGTTTTTTTAAAAATAAAAAAATAAAAAAATTTGGGCATTAGTAAGGATTTAATGAAATTTGCAAAAATATGCACACTTGGCTTTGCAATTTTTTTATTTATAAAAAATTAGGATATTTTGAAAATTTTAACAGGATTTAACGGAAAAACCTAACGGAAATGTGATATTA
This sequence comes from Corylus avellana, assembly GCF_901000735.1. NCBI lineage: Eukaryota > Viridiplantae > Streptophyta > Magnoliopsida > Fagales > Betulaceae > Corylus > Corylus avellana. The sequence continues at coordinate 5,380,796 of NC_081543.1, forward strand.
TAAAACATTAGAAGTTCGATATACTGAATGACTAAATTAATAGTTTTTTAACTTTAGGGTGGACAGTGCGAAAGTGATGGAAATTCAGGGAAGCTAAGTGAAAGTTTATCTGATTTTTAAGAAACTCAAGAAACCCAAGAATTAAGAAGAAATGCATTCATCAATTATATCACGTATGGTGCGAGTGTACACACCCACACATGCAGGGAGAGAAAGAGAGAGAGGTTTGCTTACCAGGATTAGAGCTTTGACGCTAACTCTGTCAATAGGAAAACCAATCACGCTTTCCTTTTGGATTTGAAGCAAAACGTCCACAAAATCCTTTTGGTGTTCATTTTCTAGTCCTCTCTTCTGACAATCTATGTGCTCTTCAATTACTCCTTCTAGAAAATCATCATACTGTTTAGCCACTTTCTCCGCTCTAGCATCCAAGCCATTCACACGGCTCACCCAAGCAAGCCATGGAATATAATCCCCCACGCTTAGAGCACCCAACAACTCCACGAACTCACCCAAAAGCTCCTTAAACTTTCTTCCACCTTCCCCAACGCCATACTTCCTTCCCAAAGCCACCCTACATACTACATCATTAGTAAGGTTTTCAAGCACTTGGCTTAAATTCACATATGCTGAAGAACAAGACTTTTTGATTTTCTCAATCAATAGAAAAGTTTCCTCCTCTCTCACAGCTCGAAAGGACTCAACCCTTTTGTTACTCAAAAGATGTAGCACTGACATGCTTTTCATTTGCCTCCAGTACTCGCCATAGGGGGCCGTTGACACATCTTTGTAATTGTATAGTAGTTTCTCGAACATGCTTGATTTGGGGCGGTTGGCAAAGATGAGGTCATGGGTCTTCATGATCTCGCGGGCAGCATCAGCAGACGAGGCAACAAGTGTTGGTACGCTGCCAAAGTGAAGCAGCATGAGGGGGCCATGGCGTTGAGCTAAGGACCCGAGTGAACGGTGAGGCTGCGCGCCGAGTTGGTGGAAGTTCCCGACGATAGGGAGCTTTGGTGGTGAAGGTGGTGTGTTTGTTTTGGTGGTCGAAAAGGTAGAGGACCATTTGAATAGGAATATTAAGATGAAGGCCAAGATGGTTAAAACAAAGGGATTGAGCAAGAAGAAAGTTGCAGTTTGCTCTATCAATTGCAGGGAGAAAGTTGCAGCAAGAAGAAAGATGGACATTTTCTTGTGTGTTTAATGATGTTGGGGATCCGCGCTGTTTATGTGAAGATGAATGTGCAGAAAGGTCAGCAAATGGGGCTTTGTCCAAAGAAAATTGTACACATATAATCAGGGCGGTTCAATGTAATTGGCTCCTGAGCGAAATTTTGAAGTTAAACTTTTTTTTTTTAATATTTAAATATTAATTAAATAATATTTATTTTAATAATATTATTATATTTTTATAGTATTATTATTATTTTCATTTTTATTGTTGTTTCATAATTTTTAAGTTTAACTTTTAATTAGTTATCCAAAAAAAGTGATCTGGCATACTTATTTTTTAGGATTAATTGGTCTTATTTTACGATGAGCTTATTATATTAGAGCCTTATTTTAGACGCCTTTAATTTTTATGAGAAAAAATTTTGAGCCTTATTTAAAAAAAATATTAGGGCTTAAGTTAAAATAAAATTAAAATTTTTTTTAGACTTTATTACAAAAAATTTTAAGCATTATTAAAAAATTTTTGAACCTTACTAACGAGAGGTCTTAAGCAACTGTGTCAGTGTCCTAGCCATTGAGCCGGCCGTGCATATAATGTAGACAAGAGCTGGAAAGTGTATCCGGTATACTGCCACCGGCCCGTAGGATCTGGCATGTTCAAACTAGCCGCGTATGGGGAAAAGGGCAAAACTTAAACATACATACGTACGTACAAAGATGTGATGGATCTGAAATTGAGAGCTCCACTGAAATTATTAACAAGGTTTGATAAATATCCAGGGACTTTCTTGTATGCGGTGATCTAGGGCCGGCTGAACGTATTTTGGAGCTTTAGGCAAAACTTAGAAATTAGGCCTAAATTTTATTTTATTTTTAAGTAACAATTTTTTTTTTTTAAGTAACAAATATATATATATATATATAACATTTTCATTATCTTCTAATTCTTTTTGATGAGTTTCTTGTTCATTTATGAGTTTTTAACCTAAATTATCCTCAATATTTTGTTTATTGCTAATAACAAATTTATTTAGAGCTCCTCTTTGAGATTCAATCAATTTGTCTACTTTTCTCTTCTTCTTTTTTTAAGTTTTTCATATCCAGATGCATATTTTCTAATAGACATGTTTAATTAAAAATACTAACAAATTAAACAAACACGATTTATCAAAAAAAAATTATGACTATAATAAAATAAATGACAAAAATAAAACAATAAAACCCGATTTGGCAAAGGAATTATGAAGCAGTTCTTGGAGATAGGACAAGAGACTCAGTCACTCGGAGTCGGAGAGGAAGAGAAAATGATGAGATAGGCAGACAAGAAAAACTTAGAAAAGAGCAAGCAAAGAGGAGAGGTAAAGTGGCAAATATAGAGACTCTGATATTTAAAATGCCCATGGTAGGCTTACTAGGCTGACAGCAGTTTATATTTTTGGCTCTTAGCTTTCCCTAGATGGCTAAATAATAAATAGAAAATAAAAGGTAATATTTTATTTCTAACGAATATATTATCTCATCAAAAACAAAAAATTTCTAGAAAGAGGCTAAGAGGATGACTGCATGATGTAGGTGTGTACTGTAGCGTCAAGCGTGTACTGTAGCGTTAGGCGTGTAGAGCTCTAGGGAATTGGCATGTAATGATGTAAGGCTTTAATGCTTTGTCCTTTTTTAATTTATTTTTTGAATTATTTTTAAAATTTATAGTGGGCTTATTAATTGAGGTCTTATTAAATTGAGACCTTAAATTTTGATAAAAAAAAAAAAAAAAAAAAAAATTTAGGCCCTATTAAAAAAAATTTGGGCCTTCAATTTTTTTTTTTGGTCCAAAATATATATATATATTCAAATTTTTTTTAACTCAAAAAAATTTTTTTTGGGCCTTATAAAATTGGGGGCCTAGGCGAGGGCCTAACTCACCTAGGGCCTGAGCCGGCCCTGAGTTCAAGCTTGTCAGCCAAGGCATCACCTTCGATCACGGTGTACTTATAGGAATAAGTCTTTTCATTCAGCTCATCAATTCGGTTCTTGACAGTACTAAATTGGCTACCTTCGGCGAAAGTGATTTGCCTGATGCTTTCAGCCCCTCCATCGCCTTGAATGATTTCAATGCTCTTAACAGTCTGTGGGAGGAGTTTTGGGATGAGGATGTGAGCATCAATGACCAAGGCTTTGAACAATCTGGCTGGTGGGATAGTGGAGGTGTATTCGTCTGTGTATGTGATTACACCCATGATATCCTTTCTTGAGGATTAATGAAACTAGCTAGGCACTAATTTTGAAGGAGATGGCTTGGAATCTAGAATTTCTTTTCTTCAACTTGGGCTGTGAAAATAGAAGGAATTAAGTGGTTTTTATAGGTTGTTGTTCCTTAATTAGCTTGTTTCCATTTGGTTCTCAGGGCTGTCTTGTTGTGCATTTGATTAATAACAATTTGAAGAGGGCGTCATTCTCGAGGTTAACTTTCCTAATGATCAGAGTTTTGGATATGTTAATGCACAAATGCAAAGTACAAGTATGGATCTCAATGACGTGTTTAAACTGTCTTTTGATTTCAGAAGAGGTTTCCATCTCCACTATCACTCTAAGATCAATTATATATATATATATGAGTTTCCGCCTATTAGAAGAACATAAAAACAATCATATAATTACCATCTGGAAGAACAACAATCTTAATAATATAAATATGAGAAAACTGGCTGAGGATTTGTCATGTTGTGTTTTGTTTAATTATTGGGATGGATTGTCAATTGTCTCCATCTTGTTTTGAAAATCTTAAGAAATCAATTTGGACATCATGTTAAGTTCTAAAGTATATCCCTCAATCTTATGTTAAGGAATCGATTAGCTTGGCTATTATATTCTCTCACCATCTCCCTTGACCCTGACCGCTTTAATTAACATAGCAGGGTTGTATTGTGGCAAATCCAATATTGTCAAACCATTCGAAGGATCCTTAACATTTTGCAAAGGATCCTCATAAGCATGTTCGTCCTCTTCGACATGAGGGTGGCTTTCATCCCTCATGATCTAACGCTTTGTCTTAACGAGTGACTCTTTATCAGATTCAATTGTTAATAAGGAAACATTAAGCATATTTGCATGTTATTAGTATATCAGTCTACTAAATAACATTACTTAATTATTAATATTTGCATGTTCAATCAAAGTTTTATAGCATAAAAGTTTTTATTTTGGGATACATATATGTTGACCCCTTGAACTAACATTCATTTTTTACTTAGCCATACGAACTGACAAGTGTGACACTTATATACACTAAACTACAATTTTATTGTAATTAAGCTCTATCGTTAAAGTCTAGTCGTTTGTTTCGATGGAAAAGCACATGACCACTTTTTTGTTAGCTTTCCTTCAATACACCAAAGTAATTAATAAAAAATGAAATTAAAAAGAAACAAAAAAATTGTAAAACCCAAATGGCGGTCGACGACTGCAAGTCACCCTCATGGCAGCTAGGGGGTGGCCGGGGGGGCATTTCAACTTTGTTTATTTATTTATTTAAGTCCTTTTTTATTGATTAATGATTATAAAGTGTAAATTTAGTTTTTGGAGGGGCAAAATGAGAGTAGTTTCGGAAGACTTTAGTTAAATTTGACTTTTACATCCAAGCTGATGGCCAACTCTAATGAAGTGGCTTAATCACAACAAAATGGTAGCTTGATATATCTAATTGTCACACTTACTAGTTCATGGGACTATATGAAAAATAACTGTTAGCTCAGAAAGCCAAAATCTATTATCCATTTTATTTTATAAATTAACCGACGTGGGCGTCAGCATATCTGGCGCCACAAAGCAAAGACATAGAACCTCAATAAACTTTGAGGAACACGAGATACATATAATAGTGTCTCAACAAGGAAGCATCAAGCATAGGCCTCAGGATTGGCCAAGAGGAAGGCTTCCACGGCTCTGTAAACAGCCATGCCCTTTTCCTTGCTTGCCTTGATTTCCTCTTCATTGATCTGGACCCCTGGTTTAGGATGGTACTTGCTAAGATTTGTACATTTGGCTCCCCCATCAGGAGAGGACTCAAACTTAATCTCATAAGAAATTGATTCAAACTTGTCCAGCAAATCATCACCCTCAATCAGTGTGTAACTGTATGTCAATTTCTCTTCCTCTACTGCATCAATCCTATGCTTCAAGTGCTTGATATGGGTACCTGCATAGAGAGGGAGACACAATTACAAACACTTTGCTAAATCCATTTTGGAAAAGAATAATGTCATTTACTAGAGTGTTATACAACTTGATAATATGATAGCGCAAATTAGCCATTCGATTAGTAGTTGCAAAAAAAAAAAAAAAAGGAAGAAGAAAAGAGTATTAATTTTATTTGGTAGATTGTTATTTTCACTATAACGTCATTTCAATTGTATGGCAATATTGTAGTGAAAATGAATATAACGTGCAACTAGCCTTCAGCGATAGTGATCTTCTTGATGGTTCCAGGCCCTCCATCGCCCTCAACCGTCTCGATACTCTTAATGGCCTGAGGCAGGAGCTTGGGAAGGAGGTTGTCAGCATCAAGGATCAAGGCCTTGAACAGCTTTGGTGCTGGGATGGGGCTAGTGAACTCATCACTTAGAGTGTGAACACCCATGATCGAATATATTCAGAATTTAGAAATGGTAGAAAATGGAGGACTGATTGGAATGGTGCACAACAGAGGTGATATTTATAGATCGAGAAGATGCTACTTTGTTCAAGTTTTGCTACATCTAAATCAGGTAGTTGGATAATATTTTTGGTAGCTCGATCTGTCGGTAGAAGTAGAAGGTTCTAATGCCATGTGCCGCCACTAAAAACCATCACTTTCTTATCAAGAACATCCTCCATTTTGTCTCCTCAAATAATTACCTACCTGCATTTTCTGTGGCACATTAGGATTTTAGATCTTGTCCCTTTCATGGTTTTTATTTTTTTTAGCGTAAAATTGACTTAACCCCCTCAAACTACTATCCCAATAATAATCTACTCCCAAACTATCAATTTGGATAATTTACCCCCAAAACTACCAAAACAATAACAATATACCCCCAAATGCAAACAAAATGAAGAAATTACCCCTATAGAATTTTCAATAAGACAAAAATACCCTTAAAATTTTGAAAAAAAAAATTAAATTTTAGTATTTTGTTTTTATTTTAGTAATGGTAATTTCGTCATTTTGTTAAAATTTGAGGTACATTGTCATTGTTTTGGTAGTTTGGGGGGTAAATTGTCGCAATTAATAGTTTGGAGGGTAGATTGTTATTGGGGTTGTAGTTTAAAGGAGTTAAGTGGACTTTACCACCTTATATATATATATTTTTGTTTGCTTATATGGGCAACATTTCGGGACAAGCATAGAAAATGGTTCGATCTAAACGATCTATTGCCCACCCAAAAAGCCTTGTTTAGCTTGCATATCGATCGAATTTCATTACATTTTTAGGTGGGTGGGTGCAACTTACAAGTTTCTGTAACAGAAGAGAGAGAATCAGGAAGCTTATAGTAATGAGACCAACTCCATTCTTAAATAGCCGGATAAATGTGGTAACAGTCATAAGTCAATTAAACAGACACGTTCTAGTAAGACTTGGACAATTTTTTTGGTCAGAAAGAACAACATTTTAGACGAGAAATGAATAATTTGTGTCTCTCTTCTGAGAAAAATCTTGCTCGAATAGAGAAAAACATAATTTACATGAAAGATTTCCATGATCAATATTGTATCTTTTATCTCTTTCATCCATAAATTCTTAATGTTTTCCACGTTTTCCCTTAACAGCATTGTATTCGTGGCATTGGCGTTATAACCACCTCAAATCTGCTCAAATAGAATATGACCCTAAGCAGAAAAATCCAAAATAGAGGGCACACTTACCCTTTACTACCACACGTTCTAGTAAGAGTTTTTGGATTAACAGCCATATTACTACAAAGCATTGAATGAAGAAATCCAATGTAATAAGATGAATGCATAGAGAAACAACAAAACCATAAATCATACGGTTCTAAAACCCGCCAGCATCACATTCTTGACCTTTCACTTCCACTAAAGCAGTACTGGTCTTTCTGGAAATGATGGAGCCGATTGCCAAAAGGTTCGGGCAGATTGCTAATAAGTTCGACTTTTGAAAAAAAATAACACGTTTCAAGCAGTACTTTTCTAATTGCCTCCAAGAGATTTAACGAAGGCCAGGATTTGAAACACTGGGCTCTAGAACACAACTGTATCGAGCATCGTCCCCAGAGTTTGAATTATATTTGATGACATCAAGTTGGAGACATGCTCTTCAAGGTGCTTCTTTGCATCCTGCCTCCCCACATTTGCTATTGCAAGCTTCTCAGGTGGCAACTCATCTTCCTCCTGCACTGCCTTGTTGTATTTAATAGCTAAGTTCAGCATCTCCTGCACACGCCCAAGCAAAAACCATGATCACATGCAATTTGGCAGTATATAACAATTATTAGTACCAACATATCAATCAAAATCAGCTCATCTTTTCAATCTTGCATAAAACAATTCCTTTGGTCATGCTACCACAAGAATGCTGTGGTGATTAATTGACAGATCTAACGGTGGACCAAGAAGTACAATGGCTGCAGATCAATTACTTTGCCTAAAATAGCTTTCATTCTCTTTTAGTCACAGCCTCAATATGCATAAAGCACTCCCATATTCATACGGAGATACACAGGTTACAATACACAAAACTCAGGGGGCCAAAGGTTCATAAGGATCAAGTCCAAAATTCTCAGCAAGAACAAGAAATAACACAGAATTAAGATCTCTGATACGGGTAGCACTATAGTGGCCCACCAGTTGTAGATAGTGTAACAAGGATTTTTTCTGCCTGTAACTTCATATAAAATTGAGCACCAATAACAATATCATTTTCTTCGTTGCAATATAACTTAGGTGCTTTTCTAGTCTAGCTTCCATATTTTCTAATGGCAGAGAGTTGGAAAGGGGATGCTATATCAGGAACTCTCCATCCATCTTGGGAAAAAAAAATGTAAGTGCATCTGTCCTTTGTCATATAAGTGCCCCATGTAAACACAAAATTTGAGGTTCCTTAACCTTCACTTACCTGAACAGTCTGCTCATTAGTTTTAGAATGGGTATCAAATCGCTTAAGGGTCAAGCCATCAGTCCATTTCTTTTTGTGAAGGTTAAGCAACATCTTCTCCTCGAGTTCGTTCTTCCTGTAATTAATTGCTATCGAGTAATAATGCCGATTCAACCCATGGATCAGTGCCTGAAAAATAAAAAAGCACAAATGAGGTCAGAAGGTGGAATTGCAAAAGAAAAGCTAAACTACTATTTGTTCAGCACTCACTTGGATGGATGGTTTGTTAAGATGCCCAAGGTTGGATGTTGTTTGTCGTGGTTCTTGGCCAAGCATCATGGTTTGTGGGTTAATCAGACGAAACGCATCAATCACAACTTTCCCTTTCACACTCTGAATTGGATCCACAACCACAGCCACAGCTCGTTGATTCAGAGCTTCAAAACTCTGCAGAAAACAGATTTAAGCATATCAATAATTTTGATGAGGATTATGAAAAAGTAATAAAATATTATAATTTTGAAGAAAAAGACATGCTCAACTCATTCTCTCTCCTGGGAACATCAGTTAACCACAGCCAACCATTTTCATCTAAATGTCCTCTTCCCTTTCTCTCTCTCTGTTTCAAAGAAGTCTAGCAACCACTAATAATCTCCCTCCCTTGCACCCACCCTCCCTCCCTCAAGCAGAAAAAGAAAAGAAAATAAAAAGAATACATAAGAGTAATCTACACAACCTGCTGCGTATTTATGTCTACTCCAGAGAGCCAACATCCAAACCCAGGATGCGAATGGTACCATCCTACAACCATCTCTGGTCTGCAATACCAAACAAAAGAAAAGCAATATAAGGCACTTATCAAAAAAAAAAAAAAAGAAAAGCAATATAAGGCAGAAAAAAGAATCAGATAAGTGAACCAAAAAAGGATATCATCAATGTATGCATGTTAAACTTGGAAGCTTTGATATCAGAACCTAAAGTCTAAAGCAAAAACCTCATTTTGGGATCATAATCTTCAGCATTGATTTGGGTCCCAAAATTATGCAAACAAAAAGCAATTAAAATCAGTGCCAACACAAGATGCACTTCTTCCAAAATAGAGGGATGGCAGACAATACACATTCAACTACTTAAAAAACATAATCTCCCAGACTTTTCCTTCAATTACTCTTATTAAAGTGATAAAAACCTCGTCTTGGATAGTTTCAATCAAAGGTAGAGTGAGTGGAGGAAGCCTACAAACAGCAAACTCTAATTATGTGAATTGGAGTTTTTACATAAAGCACAAGCCTTTTGGATATTCTTTATTGAGTTTTGAAATAGATATTCACAAATTAACTATCGATAACAATCAAATGACCAAGTCCCAATTCATTTAACCTTCTAACCCAATGCATTCCTCTTAAAACTAGTTTCTAAAGTCTCCTACAAAGAATCGAAAGAGATGGTACAGGAGAAGGCTTTCTGGATTTGAAGGGAGTAATCAGAAGCAGACTTACAAACAGACAAGAAATCATAAACTTCCTAGTAATAGATTAAATAAGTACGCATTATTAGCAACCAAACTCATCAAAAAGCTAAACACAAAGGATTATGAAGCTACGTTTATAAAAAATAAGTAAGCCCTCAATTTAAAACTTTTCTAGACTTGAAAACAGTGCCCAACCTCAACAGCAGTAGCTAAGGACCACATAATGTATAAAATGACTCATGATAGATGTGATATTGTTTTTTGCATTGGAAATTGTAGGATATTTAAGAAGCACTCTTGCATACAAAGCAAAAGCTACATTGACCAGCATCATTTTTCTTTTGTAACAAAATGCAGCCAGTGTTATTCTTGTTATTCAGTTAACTCATAAGTCAAGTAAGCACACACAATGCCTCAACCAATTGCCTTCTCTTCTTGACAATTGACCAACCAAACAAAGTTCAAGTACAATCTCCCAAGTCGAAGTTTAAGAGAAATAAGCAAAATATGCAACAACCATATTTCCATTTACAATCATAGTCTATCAACATACAGAGCAGTTCAACTTCCGTTGTCCATCGAGCAAATTAATTGAAAGCTACGCATAAGCAACATAACGCCAAGCAAGCACATGTCATTCATGCATATAATAACAGATAACAATCGATTTCGCATTACGCATGTACAATAATAAGTACACAGGACCTGAAATCGAATTTGAAAGAAGAAATTACCGTCCGGTCTGTTTAAGCATATCGAGCATGTTAGTCTGGAAGACGTGATCAACGGCTTCGACACTAACCCCGGTACCGCTTTGTGGCATCGCAAAGACATCAACAACGCGAACAGTGTACTCATCCACAAACTCCCCAAGCATCAAGCCCATCACCTCCATGGGAACCCCAGCCCTTCCTACCATTCACAGCAACAACATCAATTAGAGCTTCAATTCCCCAAATAAAACACAAAGCTAAAAGCTAATTTCAGCGAGATCCTAGAATTTAAAAATCCAAGAGCCCCGGTTAGGGTTTTAGATCCCAAGTTACATAATTGCCAGAACTTTTTTTAAAAAAAAGAAAAACCCCTAATGAACCCCGAGTAAAGTCTTCAACCAATCCAGATTCCAAACAGTATAAACCTAGAGAGAAAGAGAGAGAGTTGTACCGTGCTTGAGCATCTTGAGGAGGGCGAGAGAAGAGATGTAGACCTGCTCGGACGAATCGAGGGTGGGCGAATCCGGCGGCGGGTGACCCAACGCGCCGCCGGCACCGGCAAACATTCGCTGCAACCTCTCCATGCCTGACATATCTTGCTCCACACGATTTGTGATTACTTCGTGTTTGGGAAAAGACCACAGAGACACCGAGAAGGGACTTAACCAGTGTGTGCTCCGAGAAAAAATAATTATGAGGGAAATAAGCAGGGACGACTTGCTGGACAAGATATTTATTTAGTGGGCCTTCACTCTTATCTGGACCTAAGCCCAGGCTTTTAGACACAAGCCCAGGTTGAGCAGGACAGGGTCGCTTGAACTCTAATATTATTCTCAAATTAAATAGTCTAGATATTATTATGTAATAATTTTTTACATACAATATATTGAAGTTTGGGTTTTAAAATATTGTTAATTTTTCATTGATTTATTGTATGCCATACTTGATTGGATGACAAAAATATAAACTACTTAATTTGAGAACGATAACTATGATTTAAACTACTTAATCACTTGTTTTTTCCTTCTGTTTTTTTTTGCTTAGTTATCACTTGTTTGTGACATTGTGTTGCTTGAGACTCAACAAATGTTTAGTAAATGCTAGGTAAAGCCCCTATTGCTATATAATATGTAAAAATTAGGCATGGGCTAAATCTGCCTGATTCTGAGTTAGACCCACAATTTTGGATCTAACCTAAGTCGATCTATAAGCTCCTAACATATGTAGGCTCAATGTGGGTAGTGATTCTGAAATTTCAAGCAGTGTTCGGTCAAAATTCGGTAACTATATTCAAAATTCTAAAATTCCAACCCGACCCAATGATATCACAAAATATAATAAATAAATAAATAAATATAGATGAGATATAGATACATTTTTTCAGAGAAATTAACCTACCCTAGCCTTTCTATTCTTTCTCTTTATTCTCTTCCTTAAATCATTCACAAGGAACTCTACCTTTATCTTTTTTCTAAAATTTTAACAAAACTTACAAATATATCATTTAACAAACTCTCTAATCAATGTTAATCATGCTCTCTAAATGTAAAGAATCCAAAAGTAGAAGTTATCGTCAATGAAATCAAATATTTAATTAGAGTTGAGAAATATTTAGAAAATTTGATATATGTTTAATAGTTTTGAAAAATCCTCATCAATTTTTTACGTTCGTTTGTCTACTTGTTTTTGTTTGTTCAGGTCATTCTCTCCGTCGTGGAGCTTTGTTTGTTGAAGCCTGGAGGGCGTCTATTGGTTAAGTTCCTTCTCCGTCTTTCGCTCTCTCAAAAGATATATATGTGACGTAGATGACATCTGTCTTTTATATTTTCATTCTCTTTGTCTGATTGAATGCCATTATTTACACAATTTTTTAGTTTTGAAGAGAACGAAGATAGCCCATGGTCTAATTCCAAACCAATCAAGTAAGTATCCAACAAGCCGAGGAAAAGCACTTTATATATCTTAGTGTGTGTGTGTGTTGTGGATGTTCTTTAAAAGATAAGGTTTTTTAATTAATCTATTTGATGAGTTCATATAACAATTTAATGTATTCCAAAAGGGTCAAAGAAGTGATGGATGAACAACTCCAGAAGGATTTTATTGTGGAGTAGGTGAGTAGAGCCTTAAAAAAAGTAAAAACACTAGATCCATGTGTGTGTATTCGATTTGCTTTAAGAGATAAGGATTTTTTTTTTTTTTTTTTTTTGAGAATAAGAGATAAGGTTTTTTAATCTAAGTTATGAGTTCATAAAACAACCCCAAATGAATACGTTTTGGTATATATATATATATACAAAAGCGAATTAGGCTTCAGAGTTTTTACTAAGAGTAAATTAATATACATACTTGAACACCACTTTAATCCAAAAGCCTTAATTAATGTGCTTGAGTCTACTTAGATATATTAACTACTATTTTTCTTTATATTTTCTCAATGTGGGACTCAACACTTACAAATGCACTCGTAACATTTGAGGATATATATGCGGAGCCTGCAAAAATGAACCTTGGTTTAATGGAATTCAATCATGCATTATGGGTTTGCTATTAATTAAAGGGCATGCAGAAGAAGCCCAACATTTTTTGAATTTGATGGAGAAGGAAGGGATCAATCTAGATCATGGAGTCAGCTCCACGGGAGCTCTCACATCATGTAGCCATGCTGCATTAGTTGATGAGAGGCTCCAATTCTTCTTCTTCTTTTTTTTTCTTTTTTTTGAGAAAATCCAATTCTTCTTTTTATACATATATGTTAGATTATTACAGCATACAAGGACGCCAATTACGCTATTCTAATTATGATTAAGAGATATTGTTTCTTCTTTCATTGATTTCTAATATCGTTGGAATTTTGGAAAATATAACCGCACGTTGAAAATATACAATCTTCAGAAAAGAAATAATGAAAGAATACAAAAAAAATATTTAAATAGTAAAGAGCTAGAAATAATAGATAATGAAATGTGAATTAGTGCATTTAAAAAGCCATTAGCTAAATAAATAAATAAAATAAAATAAAATAAAAAGTGGCTTTTAATTAACTATTTTATATAGAAATGTACATAAGCAATAGTGGATGCATGCGCACCCGGCCCGCGGGCTCAAATCACCCAATCTATTAACTCTTGTGTTTTGACATTTTGTGTGACAAATTTGGGTGGTTAGCCTGGTTTTGCTTTAATTTATGATTGCTTCTTTTGAAATACTCCTTCCCTTTTCTTAAGGATGAAGAAAACCTGGTCAAATTTCTAGAAGTTAGACTTAATTCCAAGCAGCTTCTAATTTCAATTTTAAAACAATTAAGTTTGTTTAAAGTCGTCGTCGACTATAATAAAAATCCAATACGGAAATTATCCACTATTATTTAATTTGTGGTAATAGATATATATACACGTAGATACGTGTTTTGTAGTTAGGGCTTGCTACCTCCAATTCACGTCACCATAGTGATCCATAACGTGAATTGTACTATTTAGGAATACAATATTATTGGCCAACTAGTTTCAAAGATATTAGTTGTAAATGGGATATATATATATATATATATATATATATATATATAGAAAAGAAATTATAATACAAAAATAGTTCTGACGTCATTTCTCCCCATGATAGGGTTCCTTTTTTTATTTTTATTTTTTTGGTTGAAAATTTCTGTAATATTCTTTAAATTCACTACTTTGCATAATGAATAACGTGTAATTTATCATTAAGCTATAGTGTTTGACTTTGTGATTTCATAAACAAAAAGTATGATTTTAAACCAAATCACAGAAATTGAATTGTTTGGGATTGCGTTTTTAAAAAATTACGATTTAAAAAAGCAAAATTTTAAAGGCTAAGCTGCAATTTTAAGGGTCAAACCGTAATTTTGTCAAACAATTAATTGCGTTTTTAAAAATTGCATTTTAAAATTGCACATTTGAAAATGACTTTTTTTTTAAATCGCAAATCCAAACAATCTCTAACGTACAAAGCGGTCTTAGAAAGTTATTGGTTGCTTCTCATGCTTATTCTTCAAATGTTTTAGGAAATTAAGCTTAGTGACGGAAATTTGTTCTTTGACTAGGAAATATACATGCAATATTTTGCCTGCATGTGCTTTTTGGAACATGGGCAAAATAATGCTATATATGCCAATTTTTGAGACCAGAACTGGTTACATATATATTTGAAGAGCCACGAAATTAAGTACTATAGCCACTACAAGAAACTGACTCATCAGGGGCGACTCATTAGGGGCGACTATAAAGTCGCCCCTAATACTCAACTATTAGGGGCGACTTTTGAAAGTCGCCCCTAATAGTTATGTATTAGCATCCACATCCAAGTGGACGCTAATAGTCGACCCAAAAGATGAATAATAGCGTCCACTCTAGGGTGGACGCTAATAACTCGACCCTAATATACTCGCGGGAAATATTCAAAAGGCGGGAAAAAGATCATTAGCGTCTACTTTCAAGTCGACGCTAATGCCTAATCATTAGGGTCGACAAAGTCGACCCTAAAGAGTGTATGGATGAATTAAAAAATTAAAAAAAAAAATCATTTTATTTACCAATAGCGTCCACTAAGAGTGGACGCTGAAGAGGGATCATTAGGGTCGACTCTAGAGTCGACCCTAATGCCTACGTATTAGGGTCGACAAAGTCGACCCTAAAGAGTGTATGGATGAATTAAAAAATTAAAAAAAAAATCATTTTATTTACCAATAGCGTCCACTAAGAGTGGACGCTAAAGAGTTATCATTAGGGTCCACTCTCAAGTCGACCCTAATGCTTAAGTATTTGTCGACCCTAAAGAGTGTGGGGAGGAATTAAAAAAAATTAAAAAAACCTAATATTCATAACCAATAGCGTCCACTTTTAGTGGACGCTAAAGAGTTATCATTAGGGTCGACTCTTAAGTCGACCCTAATGCTTAAGTATTAGGGTCGACAAAGTCGACCCTAAAGAGTGTCGGGAGGAATTTAAAAAAATTAAAAAAACCTAATATTCATAACCAATAGCGTCCACTTTTAGTGGACGCTAAAGAGGTATCATTAGGGTCGACTCTCAAGTCGACCCTAATGCTTAAGTATTAGGGTCGACAAAGTCGACCCTAAAGGATGTGTACAAGAATTAAAAAAAATTAAAAAAAAATCCATTTAACCACCAATAGCGTCCACTAAGAGTGGACGCTGAATATTGATCATTAGGGTCGACTCTAGAGTCGACCCTAATGCTTAAGTATTATGGTCGACAATGTCGACCCTAAAGAGTGTGGGGAGGAATTAAAAAAAATTAAAAAAACCTAATATTCATAACCAATAGCGTCCACTTTTAGTGGACGCTAAAGAGGTATCATTAGGGTCGACTCTCAAGTCGACCCTAAAGAGTGTGTGCAGGAATTAAAAAAAAATTAAAAAAAAATACATTTAACCACCAATAGCGTCCACTAAGAGTGGACGCTGAAGAGTGATCATTAGGGTCGACTCTAGAGTCGACCCTAATGCTTATGTATTAGGGTCGACTTTGTCGACCCTAAAGAGTATGCAGGAAAATTAAAAAAAAAAAAAAAAAAAAAAAAATTTGATGCCCAATAGCATCCACTAAAATTTTGTATATATCACTACATTGTTTAAAATTTTCAAATAAAGTGACACAATATGCACCGTTAAATATAACGAAATAAAATTTTAACCGTAAAAATAAAGGTCTCCCTTTCACTTAATATTCCATATGTACAGTTGTTTCAATATATATATATATATATACGTTTTTTTTTTTTAAAAAAAAAAGGAAAAATTCTTCTATTTCAATTCCATCCTCCTAAAGAAAGATTTTAATTTGTATTAGTTATAAAATGTTATTTCCCAAAAATTTACCTCCGATAATATGTCATTATTTATTTTATATAAATTATCAGATATTTGATCGATCGTGATATGATCAAATGATTGATCAAATGATTGACCAAACTTCAAACAAATTAAAGGTTCGTTCAAACATCCGTTTGGTTCTAGTGCATTTGTTCGATCGATCATGATAGAATAAATGATCGATCAAACTTGAAACAATTAAAATTGAAGGATTGATTGAATATTTGATCAATCATAATGAATTAGTTCGATTGATTGTGATAAGATCAAATGATTGAAACAATTGAAATTGAAATTGAATTAATTCGATTGATCGTGATAGGATTAAATGATCGATCAAACATCCGATCAATCCCAATGAATTAGTTCGATTGATCGTGATAAGATCAAATGTTTGATCGAACATCCGATCGATCCTAGTAAATTAGTTCGATTGATTGTGATAAGATCAAATGATCGATCAAACATCTGATCGATCATAGTGAATTAGTTCGATTGATTGTGATAGGATCAAACATCTGATCAAAAATCCGATCGATCCAAGTGAATTAGTTCGATTGATCGTGATAGAATCAAATGATCAATCAAATGTTCAATCGAAAATCCGATCGATCAAACATCTAATCGATCCTAGTGAATTAGTTTGATTGATCGTGATAAGATCAAACATCTAATCGAAAATTCAATCGATCCTAGTGAATTAGTTCGATTGATCGTAATAGAATTAATTGATCGATCAAACATCCGATTGATCCTAATGAATTAGTTAGATTGATCATGATAAGATCAATTGATCGATCAAACTGAATACAATTGAAGGTTCAATCGAACATTCAATTGAACTATAAGCTTTTTATATTATCTTAGTGCATTAGTTATATTATCTTTGAATTTTGTATTGATCTTATAATTAATTATAAGATAAATATCAACTTAATGATCTTTATTATAAAAATTTATTAAACGGAAATTATTAGTTAATATTATAATAATAAAAATATATTACAGGAGAAAATAAAGAAAAACAAAAATAAATAAAATAAATAAAAAATAAAAAATTATAAGTATAATTTTTT
>NC_081543.1:5398276-5402072 GCF_901000735.1 Corylus avellana
CAAACTACACATTCACCTCCCCTTACAATAGCTCTAGAACATTTTTTGTGGTTTGATTTGGGAAAGATGGAACCAGGAGAAGTTTATAATCTGTTTAAGCTCAAGAAATTAATATGATAAACTTCTCTTACAATGAAAGAATAATAAGGCTTATACATAGACGAGAAAAATCGGGGTTTTAAAAGTCGATGGAAAATACAACATTTGGTGGTTGGGTTAGGTACACCAAGGCTCAAGCTTGATCGATCAGGCCATTAAGATTTCAAGTAAAATCACAACCTACCCAACCTCGGTCGACCCATGGATTGACTGACCCTC
The DNA here is from genome assembly GCF_901000735.1 of Corylus avellana. NCBI lineage: Eukaryota > Viridiplantae > Streptophyta > Magnoliopsida > Fagales > Betulaceae > Corylus > Corylus avellana. Next base: position 5,398,595 of record NC_081543.1, read on the forward strand.
TCGAGTTTTAGTATGGGACATGCTGCATCTTCCACACTTGAATTTTTTTTACTTGTCTTGAACCGCATTTCAATCCCAAGTTAGACCTAAACCTAATACTTATAACACAACATGTTTTGACATTGAAATTGCAACACTAAAAACTTAACTGTATCCATATCATGACTTGAAATATTGGAGAGGAACTGTTTCACAATCTATTTTTTGTTTTCCATCTAATAGTATACATAGTATTGCATCATTTAAAAATTTTAAATAATGTGACAACATATTCACATGTGATACCAATTACGACATTAGATCTTTGAAACCTAATATGAATTGTATTAGATAATGTTGGATTAACCCCATGTGACATGTATTGATATACTAAAGCATGTAATGCCCAATGAGTAATGCTATATATATACTATACTCCAATCCCATTCCTATTTCATTGGACTGATGTAAAAGTGTCCATCAGCTCTTAGATTAGTTATTGTTAAAAAGAGTATTGTCATATCAATTCAGTAGGATTGGGGTATAATATAGCATTTCTTAATGCCTAACGGTAGAATTAGGGTAAAAAGGGAGCTGTTAAATGACCTTTTATCACTTTCAATGATCATGGAAAGGAGATAATGCAATATTGGATAGTCTTGAATTTAAAAGGGCTTGTTCTACTTTAGGAGGTATAAGGTACTTTATGCTTATCTCATGCATATTGACATCTTTCTTCTATATTTACCATTTTTTTTTTCTTTTCTTTTTGTAGGATGTATTTGCTGCTGGTACCGACACTGCGTACACAGTCTTAGAGTGGACAATGACAGAGCTTCTAAGGCACCCTAAGGCTATGAAGAAGGTGCAGGATGAGGTGAGAGGGATCAGTGGCAAAAAAAAGGACATAACAGAGGATGATTTGGATAATATGCATTACTTGAAGGCAGTGATCAAAGAGGCACTTCGCTTCCATCCTCCTATTCCATTGTTAATTCCCCGAGAATCGACTCAAAACATCAAAATACAGGGCTATGACATTGCAGCTAGAACACAAGTTATCATCAATGCATGGGCAATTGGAAGAGACCCTGCATCTTGGGATGAACCAGAGGAGTTTATGCCAGAAAGGTTCTTGATATCTTCTATAGATTTTAGAGGACATGACTTCCAATTGATTCCATTTGGTGCTGGAAGGAGGGGTTGCCCCGGAATTTCCTTTGCAATGACCACTGCCGAGCTTGTTTTGGCAAATCTGCTGCACAACTTTGATTGGACATTGCCTGGTACTGGAGCAAGAGGAGAGGATTTGGACATGACTGAATCTACTGGTCTAACCATTCATAAAAAATTCCCCCTTATAGTAGTTGCAACTCCTTATTATTAGAATATATTATGAGATTTTATTATATATTATAGGATTTGATTTCAGCATTAATTATAGTTGATTGTAATAAAATCAAATCAGATTTGAATTCGATTAAATTTGATTTGATCTCTCGTACCGTTTTATCTCTCCACCTCTCTATAATGAAGTCCTATTTAGACCAAAAGAGAGAGAGAGAGAGAGAATAGGTCCTATTTAGACCATATAGATTTTCCTTCTTTAAAAATAAGATGATATGATTTTCTTTCGCAGTAATATTTTATAAGTCTTTCTCCAAAATTGTTTTTCCGTACATCTATTTGTCCTCTTATAACTAGGGGTGTAAAAAATAACCGGGAAACCGAAACCGGGATCGAAAAACCGGGAAACTGGAAATCGGGAAACCAGGGACCGGTTCCGGTTCCGGTTGCCAAAAAAAATAAAAAAATGGGACCCCGGTTCGGGTCCCGGTTTTTGGCACCCGGTAAAAACCAGGAAAACCGGAACCTGGTCTTATTTTATATATATATATATATATATATATATATATAATTCTTTTAGTCTTTTACACAGCGTTTAGGACCTTAGGCAATTAGGTTTCTCACTTTTCCGGTTTTGAAGGTTTTAAAATGATTTTTAGGGTATTTTAAAAAATTTGAATTTTTATTTCTAAGGCTCATATAGGCAAAAACATTGATTTTTTTAGGATTTTTAGGCTTTTTTAGGTTTATTTTTTAATTATTTGGAACAATCACAACAAAGCCTCTTTAATTTAGACAAAAAGATTAACAGCTTTTTTTTTTAAATGAGCTAACTTATGAAAAAAATAATGGGCTTATTTTAGGCTCAATACCTAAAATAAGCTCCAAACACTAATTTTTTTCAAAAATCGGTTACCGGACCGGGTAAAACCGGAACCGGCCGGGAACCGGGACCCCTGTTAACCGGGGTCCCGGTTCCGGTTCCGGTTTTGGCCAAAAACCGGAAAACCGGATCGGGTTGACACCCCTACTTATAACACCACCCTAAAGAAATTAAAGAAATAAAACTAAACTTAACAATAAAACAATACAAAGACTAAATCTGAAAAGGCAACAAAGTCATCTAAAGTTGGAAAGATGCAATTCGTAATCTAATAAGGAAATTAATAAAATTGGATTTTGAATAAGATATGGATGAAAATCGGTTGGAATATTGAATCCCTGTGAAAAATCTTGTAATGCTAAATTTGTGTCTCTCCAAGAATAACGTGACTTTTAAAATTACCGTTATAGTTGTAACTGATCATTATTAGATTTTGATTAAATAGTGATTTTAAAAGTCACATATTTTTGGTGTGACAGAAGAAAGATTTCTAGAAATATTACTAGAAAATCCTTCCTTTTGTACTGCTACGTTTAGACTGTTGTGATTGCACTTTTGTTCGAATGTAGATGCGATCGGACAGTTTGGCTTTGACTTTTGAATGTATCGATCACACTTTCATTTGAACGTGGTAACGATCAAGCATTCATACCTTGTCATGGGGAGGAGGGTCGCACGACCGTCCTACAACACTATGACAATTATAATGACCAAAATCATGCTTTAAACAAATTAAAGAAAGAAAGTTACAATTTCATAGAAAATAATAAGTCCTGAGATTATATTCAGCAAACTAAACAAAAGAGTAGACTTAAAAAGAGACCAAGAACAGGAAATAATTCATGCAAAGAGGCTCAAATATATAGATGCCCAAATACATAAAGAGACCCTTATTGATCTTCCATTAGAAGCTTGCAGCCTATCCTAAAAGAGGCATAGGCATCAATGCATGCATACTCAATTTGCTCTTCACTGAGCACCCTCACCCCCCAATTACTCATGCATATATCTTTCGGCTTCCTCATATAAAGACCAACTACTTCCAATGCAAGTTCAACAATGAATATAACTATGGCTTCAACAATATTAAATAGAGGAAAGTCCATATACCCCTCTCAAACTACCATCTAATTGACAATATCCCCCCTAAACTTTTAATTGTGACAATTTTCTCTCCAAACTACCAAAAATTGTCAATGTTCCCCCCAATGACGAAACTACCCTTAGTAAAATAAAAACAAAAAATACTAAAACTTCTAGAAAAAACCT
>NC_081543.1:5402172-5403290 GCF_901000735.1 Corylus avellana
ATTAAATCATAACCGGTTAACTTTAAAAAAAAAAAAAAAAAAAATCAACACAATATATAAAGAAAGTTCAACACAACTGTTACAACATATAAAAAAAAGATATAAAAAAGTTGAACACAAAATATAAAAATTAAAAATTAAAAAATTAAAAAAAAGTTCAAATAAAACATTAAATGATACAAATAAAACATTAAAACTTCATCCATCCTCTCATTTGGTATTATGGTAATGCTCAAACTCCTATGTCTTAAATTCCTAATGATCTAATAGTCATACACTTATACTTAAATTATATGATCATATTATCTCACAAATCACAATTCATATTAATATAATAAAACTATCTTAGATCTAAGAATCTAAGATAATGTGATATGTGTTTTTTAAGTATAAAGTATCTAATAAATAATAATGCTTGAATCAAACACATTGTTTAATTCAATTGTGATTATTATTGTACATGAATCATATGATTAACTTGTAGACTTATGACTTATGAGTTATGTCATATTATATATGCATTATTTGTTATTATATAATCATATGATTTAATGATTAATTCATCATGTGATAATATATAAATTACTAAAATTATAATGATAATACATTAATACTTCAATTGTGGTTATAAGTAACACATTGTTTAATCCAATATCAATTACTTAATTTGATATTATACGAATCACATTATCATTGTACATTAATAATATGATTAACTTGAATAAAATATTTGAATTGTCATTGAATCTTATGATTAAGTATTGATCTTATACATTTATATTATTCAATATGCATAATTGCATATGTGTATAATGTATAATTATAATTTATAACATATATGAACTTATAAGTTGACATACATTGAAACTAAGTCTCTAGATACTTAATTGTTCATTGTTGTATTAGTATGAACTTGCATACTTATGACTTATGACTTGTGAGTATATATGAATAATTTGTTATTATATAATCAAATGATTTAATGATTAATTGATCATGTAATATAATCATATAAATTATAATGATAATATATTAATACTCAAATTGTGATTTAATTATCTAAAACAAAAATGTGATTTAATCATTAATAATCAATTGAATATATATATATATATATA
>NC_081543.1:5403390-5416447 GCF_901000735.1 Corylus avellana
AAAAAAAAAAAAAAAAAAATCAACACAACATATAAAGAAAGTTCAACACAACTGTCACAACATATAAAAAAAAGATATGAAAAAGTTGAACACAGCATATTAAAAAACTAAAAATAAAAAGTTCAAATAAAACATTAAAACTTCATCAATCCTCTCATTTGGTATTATGGTAATGCTCAAACTCCTAAGTCTTAAATTCCTAATGATCTAATGGTTATACATTCATACTTAAATGATATAAACATATTATCTCACAAATCACTAATCACAATTCATATTAATATAATAAAACTATCTTAGATCTAAGAATCTAAGATAATCTGATATATGTTTTCTAAGTATAAAGTAGCTAATAAATAATAATGCTTGAATCAAACACATTGTTTAATTCAATTGTAATTATCATTGTATATGAATAATATGAATCGTATGATTAACTTGTAGACTTATGACTTCTGAGTTATGTCATATTATATATGTATTATTTGTTATTATATAATCATATGATTTAATGATCAATTCATCATGTGATAATATATAAATTACTAAAATTATAATGATAATACATTAATACTTCAATTGTGGTTATAAGTAACACATTGTTTAATCCAATGTCAATTACTTAATTTGATATTATACGAATCACATTATCATTGCACATTAATAATATGATTAACTTGAATAAAGTATTTGAATTGTCATTGAATCATATGATTAAGTATTAATCTTATACATTTTATATTATTCAATATGCATAATTGCATATATGTATAATGTATAATTATAATTTATAACATATATGGACTTATAAGTTGATAACATACATTGAAACTAAGTTTCTAAATATTTAATTGTTCATTGTTGTATTAGTATGAACTTGCATACTTATGACTTATGAGTATATATGAATAATTTGTTATTGTATAATCAAATGATTTAATGATTAATTGATCATGATTATAGTGATAATATATTAATACTCAAATTGTGATTTAATTATCTAAAACAAAAATGTGATTTAATCATTAATAATCAATTGAATATATATATATATATATATATATATATATATAAAAAGCAGTTAGCGGTTAACAATCACGGTTAGTAAACCCCATAATCACTAACCGGTTATAACGGTAAAGTGGTTAATGGTTAACAGTAATAGCAGTTAGCGGGCGGTTAATAACCGCCCACATTGACAACCTTAGTTTGCCAGGATTAAAAAATTAGATCTTAAAAGTCACAAATGTTTTGTAAGTAGAATAATCAGTAACATAAGTTTTTGCCTTTTGGGGTTCGCTAGCCCCCCCATAATGCATGGTTTTGATAGATGTGATTATATGTTTTTATATATGCTTCCTTTGATTTCGGTATTGATGTCTGTTGTGTTTAACTTTAAAGTTGATAACTTTGTTAATTGTTATTGTGTTTGGTAAACTAGATTAATGACAATTAATTAGGATCTAAATCATATTTTTCTAAGAGAATTCCAATAATGCATGCTTCTGCCCACTTACCTAGCCACCAATCGACTTAAAAAGATAGTATTGGGTTCGTTTAACAAAACTTTTTAAAATGTGTTTTTTGCTTATTAGTTGTAATGTAACCTAAAAATGAAAATAGTTTCGAGTATTTTGTGACTTTTTTCTATTTTGAGTTGTTTAATGCTTTTGTTTAATTTTTGGCTAGGAAAAACAAAAAGCACTCTAAAAAGATTGACAAATAAGCCCAGTAATATGTTATTGTCTCTTTTGTCTAGCTAATTGATTTATTACTTGATACAAAACTTCAAACCAATGCATATATTCCAAGTTCATCTGTTGCCCACGAAAGAAAATCTTTTCAGGAAATGGATTGTACAAGATCCCCTATGCCTTATTTGTCGATTGGAGGCGAAAACCATTGGGCATATTTGTGGAGGTGTCGCTCATCAACTGGTGTATATATATGGGCTATATAAATGTAGCAGAGCGATCCATAAATTTCTCTATTTTTTGGCAAAATTAATGAAGAAAAAAGGATCCCCTATATAACCCTTCCCTTAATTAGGAGATCCAGAAACATAGTTTTTAAGGAACAAGCTCTACTATACTTCCTTGATTTTTAATGAAAGTTCGATGATTTTCGCTGAAAAAGAAAAGTTCATCCTAGAATCTTGTAGAGGTGCCAGAAGCGCTAGTCATGAGCTACAATTACCCCTTTAACATAAAAAAATAAAAATAAAAAAACTCACAGTTAAATATATCGAATTTTCAATTTTTTTCAATATTATCCCTCCGTTCGATTTTTCCTTTAAATTTTAATGGAGTAGGTATCAAAATTACCAAAATACCCCCATTTGTTTTTTTTTTTTTAAATAAAAAATAAAAAAATTGCAAAATTTTGGGCATTAGTAAGGATTTAACGAAATTTGCAAAAATATGCACGCTTGGCTTTGCAATTTTTTTATTTATAAAAAATTATGATATTTTGAAAATTTTAACAGAATTTAACGGAAAAACCTAACGGAAATGTGATATTGTAAAACATTAAAAGTTCGATACACTAAATAACTAAATTAATAGTTTTTTAACTTTAGGGTGGACAATGCGAAAATGATCAGGAAGGCTAAGTGAACGTTTATCTGATTTTTAAGAAACTCAAGAAACCTGAAAATTAAGAAGAAATGCATTCATCAATTGTATCACGTATAGTGCGAGTGTACACACCCACACAGGGAGACAGAGAGAGAGAGAGAGAGGTTTGCTTACCAGGATTAGAGCTTTGACGCTAACTCTGTCAATAGGAAAACCAATCACGTTTTCCTTTTGGATTTGAAGCAAAACGTCCACAAAATCCTTTTGGTGTTCATTTTCTAGTCCTCTCTTCTGACAATCTATGTGCTCTTCAATTACTTCTTCTAGAAAATCATCAAACTGTTTAGCCACTTTCTCCGCTCTAGCATCCAAGCCATTCACACGGCTCACCCAAGCAAGCCATGGAATATAATCCCCCACGCTTAGAGCACCCAACAACTCCACGAACTCACCCAAAAGCTCCTTAAACTTTCTTCCACCTTCCCCTACGCCATACTTCCTTCCCAAAGCCACCCTACATACTACATCATTAGTAAGGTTTGCAAGCACTTGGCTTAAATTCACATATGCTGAAGAACAAGACTTTTTGATTTTCTCAATCAATAGAAAAGTTTCCTCCTCCCTCACAGCTCGAAAGGACTCAACCCTTTTGTTACTCAAAAGATGTAGCACTGATATGCTTTTCATTTGCCTCCAGTACTCGCCATAGGGGGCCGCTGACACATCTTTGTAATTGTATAGTAGTTTCTCGAACATGCTTGATTTGGGGCGGTTGGCAAAGATGAGGTCATGGGTCTTCATGATCTCGCGGGCAGCATCAGCAGACGAGGCAACAAGTGTTGGTACGCTGCCAAAGTGAAGCAGCATGAGGGGGCCATGGCGTTGAGCTAAGGACCAGAGTGAACGGTGAGGCTGCGATCCGAGTTGGTGGAAGTTCCCGACGATAGGGAGCTTTGGTGGTGAAGGTGGTGTGTTTGTTTTGGTGGTCGAAAAGGTAGAGGACCATTTGAATAGGAATATTAAGATGAAGGCCAAGATGGTTAAAACATAGGGATTGAGCAAGAAGAAAGTTGCAGTTTGCTCTAACAATTGTAGGGAGTTGGACATTTTCTTCTGTGTTTAATGTTGGGAAAATTGATAATTAATTGGCAATTAATTTCTCACCTGCCCTTTATGTGAAAGACAAGTTTGGAAAGAAAACACATGAGAACACACACGTACACAAAGAGTTTACGTGGTTCGGCAATATGACTACATCCACGGGGCGTGATCCGGCCTGCTTTACTATTGAGAAATATTGAGTACAATGATATAAGTCTAAACCGCTTAAGTTTAATATCCCAAACCCAAGCCTTTAACCCTTTATACACTCCACTCCTCAAATACCCAGTAAAAAAAAACTCTCTACACTTTGTAAATGCCACAAAGTGCTCTCACCAATTTGGATTTTTCGGATAATTTTAACCAAGGACTACATATCCTTTTATAGAGGCTTAATCACGAAAAATATGAGAACAATTTTAATCCAATTGCTGCTAGAAAAATGAAACCATCATGAATACAAAGTCTTTTCCATGATGAAGATAAGCATTGCAGCCCACATGTTTATCCACACACATTTTCTCCAAAAAAATCCAATTCTAAGTTTTTCTTAGACTCCTTTAACATTATCTTCTTATAGATAAATAGGACTTGAGCCCACCAACTTGAATATTAATGTTTTCCAGCAATTATCTTCACACTTGTTGACAATTTGAGCCATTCAACAATTATCTTCTTATCTCCCCCTCACTTATGAGTCTCTTCACATTGACCCAACTCTCCCTCGCTTGTGAGTCTTTTTACATTTTCAAGAGTGTCTTATGTCAAGAGTTGCGGAAGGCGGACACAACTCTAAACCCGAGTTGATGCATCCAGACACCCGTCCCAGGAAGGTAACCATGGCTCTGATACCATTTATTGAGAGATAAAGCAATTATGGAGTTTTTACCTATAGTACATTAATATACATAATTGAACACAAATCTAGTCCAAAAGCATAAGCTAATGGGCTAAAGTCCACTTAAGTATATTAATTACTCTTTTTTTTAATATTTTTTTAATGTGAGACATAACACTTACAAATACGGAACACTCACAACATTTAATGATGTTGGGGATCTGAGCTGTTCATATAAATATGAATGTGCATAAAAGGCCACATATGGGGAAAAGGGCAAAACTTAAACCTACGTACGTACAAAGATGTGATGGATCTGAAATTGAGCTCCACTGAAATTATTAACAAGGTTTGATAAATATCCATGGACTTCCTTGTACGTGGTGATCCTCTCGATCTCTTGAAAATTAAATGTCTAGTTTTCTTTACCATTGAATTATTTAAGTTCCTGAGGTTGACCAATGCGACTGGTTAATTTTTGTTTGCTTCATTTTGAATTTTCTGATTCCTTAATTAACACGATTCTTGGCAGATATTTCCACAACAAAACAGATTCCTTAGCAGATGAAAAAACGCAAAGATAGGCAATTGCGTGCATGTACGTACGTTTCCTCGTGGAACAATTTGGTGCATTCGGAAGGGATAGGGTGTGTGAGCTTCTCACTGGACATGGAGCAAAGTCGATATCTGTTTCTGTCTGTGCATGGGACAAGAACATCATGACCGCCTTGTAAATGTAAGGACCCAAAGAAAAGCACATGTTATCTTAGTTAATTTGAATTTTTTTTTTATCATTTTTTTATAAAATTCAGTTTTCTCGTTAGGGCCTATCATGCAGTGTTTTAGTAATAAATATCTTGGCTTTACAGTCTGGCTCTAATATCATTTATAACAATTTAGAAAAATTGCTAGTTACATATGCGCTATCACCACAAAATGACTAATTAATGTTGAGTTTTCCTATAATTCATTATAAAGTTCAGCTTCATCTAGTAATTAGGTAATATGAAACTTAAAACTTGTAACTATTTTATAAATTATTCACTCCATGTAAGCTACTCATCATCTTCTCAATATAGAACTGGAGTGTTATATTAAACTTCACTAGAAAAAATTAGGGTGCATTAGAGCTTGACAATTCTACCGCATTTTGTTTAATCTTTGAAGAGTTTTTTTTTTTGGAAAAAGTCCATGTAACCTCTCTCCTCAAACTACTACCTAATTGACAATGTCTCACCTAAACTACTAAAATTTGTTAATGTTACTCCTAATAACAAAATTAAAATTAAAAACATTAAAAAATTTGAAACAAAAAAAAGGAGTGGAAATTTTAAAAAGAAAAATCTTTTTCTTTTTAAAGAAAAAATTAACTTTTTTTATTTTTTTTATTTTTTGCTTTTTTTTTTTAATTTATATTGGTATTTTTGTCTTTTTACAAAAATTAGGGTTATTTTTGTCTTTTTTCTAGTCCTAGGGGGAACTTTGTCTCAATTGAAAGTTTGAAGGACAATTGAAATTTTTTGGTAGTTTGGGAGAACATTTTCTCAATTGAAAGTTTATAAAAGACATTATCAATAAGGTAATAGTTTGAGGAGATCCATAAGCTTTCCTTTTATTTTTTTCTATTGTTTTTAATTTTGTTTGGGCCATAGCTCTTACTTTAGTGATGCAACCCGTTGATGTATCTACTTATTCGGGCCGGAATTGCTTAAGCAATCTTTTATTTATTCAATTAATATTTAATATTGTTGAAGCCGTAGTTATATTCATTGTTGAAGTCTTTATGTATATCAGCAGCAATACATCTTCTTGTTTGTGAAGACACATACGGTTCTGTAAAAGAAAATTCATTTTATAGCAATTAAAGAAGTTTTTTTAGGTTAAACTGAAAATATTTTCGATCGCACCAAACACTAGAAAATAATTTTCAAAAATCATTTTAATTGTAAGCTTATCCATGCCGCTATGCACTCTTCAAATAGAAATTCATTTTTTGAAAGATCCTGACTTTCGTGTTTTGGTGGGTCTCCAAAATCCTTTCGATGGCCTATGACGTGTAGAAATTGCATAAAGCCCGCGATTTTTAAATATTTTATACTAGGTAATCTAGTATCCTTATGCATGAAGATAATCAATTTGGTAGTTGTAGTCGGACTCTATTATGGATTTCTTTCCACAGGGCCCTCTTATCTCTTCCTTCTCCAAGTTGGAGTGAGATACTCCTTCCTTCTTTGGTGAGACACCAAAATTACTATCCATGTTCTTGTTCTATTTGTGGGAAAATCTTTCCTATGCAATGTCAATTTTGTATCAAAGCCAAAAGTTTTTATAAACAATACACTATAAGAGGATGAACACACGCCTCTCTGCCATAAAACCCCCAACTCAAGTCCAAAAGCAATTGATACCATGTGCAACAAAGAAACCAAAAAAAGTCCAGGGATGGCAAAATGGATTGGCAGGTCAATCCGAATACGACCCGGGTGACCCTGCTACCCAATTAGCCTAAACCCGAACATGACACATTTAGATAAATGGTTTGGCATAACGATACGACCCGATACGTTTGAATGAAAAATTGGAAAAATAATGTAATAATACTTAGGCTTTAGTCTAGGGGTTTTTTTTAAAAAAATAAAAATAAATAAAGTTCGGTGGGTTACTCACGAGTAAAGCAAGTTGACCCGCCAAACACGAAAATAAATGGGGTCAAAAATGGGTCGACCCGATTATGACCAATACTCATTTATATCAAACCAAAACTCTATAACTTCGTGTCGTGTTTGTGTTGGATTCGCGGATCGTGTAAAAATTGCCCGCTCTAAGAAAAACCATTCCACCCCTCCATATTGAATTAAAAAAAAAAAAAAAAAAAAATTGTAGCGGGAAGAAAACAAAACAAAATGAATGATTGCCTAGTAGACTAACTGATGTGTGGCAGAGAAAAATACAAGGATGAGTAATGACAATTTGTCAGCATTCAAAGAGGACCACCAAAATGGAAAATATGAAGCAACCCATGCTGAAGTTTCCTAGGTAATAAGACAAGGACCATGACTCCGATTAGTGAAGTGGACGGATGATATTTGATCACAGGATTCACGATAAATATGATGATGGAACTCATCAAAGAAAAGTCTGAGTTTTGTTGGAAGGATAAAAAGCATGAAAAAAGATCAGTGGAATCTTTGAGGCCTTAATGAGTTGCAGCATGTGTCATGGAGAATATGGGAGCCTATTGCTCAAATTTCTTTGTTTTACTTGTTCTGTCAATATTGATCACATCAAGGTTCAGTAACGTGATAGAGATTGGCATGAAAAATTTGTTGGGTTATATTATTTTCCAAAATCAAGCCAAGCTGCAGGCTGTGCATATTTTTCAGGTCCTAGAATAAATTATAATTAATTGATACCAGAACTATGGCAGAAGAAAAGTTGAAAATGTAAATAAACAAAGTTAACTAGAGAAAGCCATAATTGCGCATATATATACGGATGACCATCTAGAGAAAAAGGTGGACTCACATTCTCACTTGTGTTTCTGAAAACTCCAATGGCTTTTCTTCAATGGCTGAAGGAAAGCTTCCAACCCATCTTGCTCTTTGCTTCCGTTTTCCTTGTGGTGTTGCTGAGGTTTTTCTTGAAGGAGAAGTCAAGAAAAGGAAAATCCAATCTCCCACCAAGCCCTCCAAAGCTACCAATCATTGGTAACCTTCACCAGCTAGGCAACATGCCTCATCTTTCCCTCCAGTGCCTGGCACAGAAGTTTGGACCAATAATTTTCTTACAACTTGGTGAGATACCAACAGTGGTGATTTCATCTGCTAGACTAGCCAAGGAAGCAATGAAAACCCATGATGTCGCACTGTCAAGCCGCCCGCGAATCTTTTCAGCCATGCACCTCTTTTATGATTGTACCGATGTTGTCTTCGCTCCCTATGGAGCTTATTGGAGAAATATTCGAAAAATATGCATACTTGAACTACTAAGTGCTAAAAGAGTTCAATCATATAGCTTTGTTAGAGAAGAAGAAGTAGCTCGCCTGGTTCGTCGAGTTGCAGAGTCGTATCCTGGCACCACCGATCTTTCCAAGATGCTTGGACTATATGCGAATGATGTCCTTTGCCGGGTTGCATTTGGAAGGGACTTCTCAGGAGGAGGAGAATATGATCGCCATGGCTTCCAGAAGATGCTGGACGAGTATCAAGTATTGCTTGGAGGATTTAGCATCGGAGATTTCTTCCCATCCATGGAATTTATACACACCTTAACAGGCATGAAATCTAGACTTCAGAACACCTTTAGACGCTTCGATCAACTTTTTGACCAGTTGCTGGCTGAACATAGCAATCCCAAGAGGGCAACAGAGGAGCAGAAGGACCTTGTGGATGTTTTACTCGATATACAGAAGAATGGATCTGATGACATGCCTCTCACCATGGATAATATAAAAGCTATCATCTTGGTCAGTGAAGAATTCCACTTTTACTTGCAAATTTCTGATGAATATAAACGCTCAACTTTAAGCATAGAGATTATACTGATTAGTGCCAATGCAGGACATGTTTGCTGCAGGAACCGATACAACGTTCATCACCCTTGACTGGGGAATGACAGAGCTCATTATGAACCCAAAAGTCATGGAAAGAGCACAAGCCGAAGTCCGAAGCATCGTGGGAGAGAGAGGAGTTGTTTTAGAGAGTGATCTGCCTCAGATGCACTACATGAAAGCTGTCATCAAAGAGATATTTCGGCTGCATCCTCCTGCTCCAGTATTAGTCCCTAGAGAATCCATGGAAGATGTGAACATTGATGGCTACAATATTCCAGCCAAGACACGTTTTTTTGTCAATGCCTGGGCAATCGGGAGAGACCCAGAATCTTGGGAAAACCCTGACAGATTTGAGCCAGAAAGATTTATGGGTAGCACTATCGACTTCAAGGGTCAGCATTTCGAGCTTATACCTTTCGGTGCTGGTAGAAGAAGCTGCCCAGCTATCACATTGGGAACAGCAAGTGTGGAGCTGGCTCTTGCTCAACTTCTCCACAGCTTTGATTGGGAGCTTCCCCCTGGTACTACAGCTAAGGATTTGGATCTGACAGAGGTTTTCGGCATCTCAATGCACAGAATTGCTCATCTGCTTGTCATTGCCAAACCACGGTTCCCGTAGACAATGCAAATCATAATCTGAAAAAATTAGTCATCCACCTACCTCTGCGGCTCTGCTTCATCACATGTAATCCAAAAGAGGAGAAACACACTGCACTCTGCCGGAGAGAATGTTGGTATATATGACTGCTTCAGGATTGAATAATTCAAAGCAAGTAGATCAATAGCTATCCCACTAAGTATTCTGGAATAAAAACATCTACTGTTTTAATCCCATATAATAAGTTTTCTATCTCCGAATGAGGTGATAGATGTAATCCTGGAGGAGCAAATTTCTGTGCCTCAGCAAATCAAAAGTTAGCCTTTGTTTGTTCAACACCCCATGGAAGGTCCCCCAACAAATACGTTAGTAAATTTGGGGGTGAACGGAGGGATGTATGTGGGGATAGGCATGTCATTATGATTTTGATGTCAGTATGCTATGCCAATGCCATCAGAAATTTTGTTGGGGCATATCCTCATAAACCCAAATCCCAAAGGTAAAGTTATCCAAAAGAGAAATGCTACAAAAAAACTTTCACTCCATACTTGCAAGTGCATACTCCTTGACTTGGCACTAAAAGTCATCATTGAATCCAAAATTTAATAGTGACTTTTACTGCCACATTAGGTAATACGCAATTCTGAGTGTGTAAGTGAGAGCGTATATAGCATTTCTCTACAAAAAATCAAAAAAAAAAAAAAGAACATTCCATTTACATTCGTTTTGGAGGATAATAGGTGTGTGTATATATATATATATATATATAGAGAGAGAGAGAGAGAGAGAGAGAGAGAAATGTGTATGTGCATTAATTTTTCAAAAAACTGGAATCTACTTATGTTGTGAACTTTATCTGCATTGAGCACAGCGTAAATGGTGAAAAAAATAAAAATAAAAATTAAAAAAAATCTTACTCGGCTCATTTATATTACAATGAAAAGTGTCAACATTTGATTATCCTAATGATATTAAACTCATCATTGATAATCTCTTCACCCTCATCTTCGACTGATGGCACAGAAATAAATGTATGAGTAAACTATAGACTACTGGACAAGAAGTTTCTAAGTTGCCAGCAAAGTAAACTATGTAAACAAGGGTGATTCTTAGGCGATTGAACCTACACAAGATATACATCACAACAACACAGATTTTAACAAAATTAAGAAGTCAATCACTCCTTGAATAGTTCCGCAACACCATGTGGTAGAAAAAAGCTCAAGCATAACACACCTCAAAATAATAAAAGGTGTAAGATGGGGTAATTCACCATCAAAAAGCATGTATGCAATTGGCTTCTCAAAGTACTCAGGTAAGAAAAAATTGTGACCGTTGGCAAATCTCATCTTCATATACCGCTCCAGAACAAAACGTTTTCGCAAATATTTGAATCAATACATTCAAGCCCAGCTTCTGAACCTCAGTGAGACCTTATTTCCTGAAGATAATGGCCTAATTGCTGGGCACCAATAAACAAGGCATCAGCAACAAGAAAGACCCCCACCTGTGCCATACACAAACAAACATTATTTATCAAACTAACAGACTAAAGACTTAAAAGTAGTATGTATGTTACCAATTTGAGAAAGAGTCTAATTACCAGGCGCGCAGAGAACACTAATCGGTAACCCCAACCTTCTCTTGAAGCTGCATCTCTTTGTTGATCCGTAAAACTGAAAATAACATGTCAATAGTTAACTTTATTCACACATTAATATTTATTAATCACTCGGTGGAGAGAATAGTCAGAAACAAGTGTGTTACAATGCTACAGGAAGCAACGCTAAAAATAGAAGTCCAAGCACTTAAACTTGTCTTACAAGCTAGAGATGTACAGGACAGGGAAAGCAGCAGGAGACTTTTCTTTTTTGAATCAGTAAGTTAACACAAGCTTTCCTTCAACCACAACCACACCACCACTCCATAATTTGTACAGACAGATGTGATGCCAACCGGCAACAAGGCTAGCCCTCGGTTTATAATGTCATATCCAATCTACAGACATTTACAGGATAATGCATCCAACAGTAATCTAGAAATCTGTAATTGGTGTTGGCATCACCTGCTGAGATCGTGAGATCGTGACAAGGGCAACTTGCATGTAGACAATAATGTGTAATGATCTATAGCATGCATTTTCATATATTTATTTTGAATAAAAAACAAAAAAGAAAAGTCTCAACTTTTTTTATGATACAATTCTAAAAGAAAATGACAAAAAGGAATAAATACTTACCCAAGAAACTCTGAAACCCCACCAATTCCAGCAAATTTAAGAGGTTGAGGACCTTCTGTGACAAGATCCTGCTCCAACATAACATAAGACAGTATATTCTCCGATTCATATTTGTTTGACAGAAAAGAATTAGAACGAACAGGAAATAAAATTATAATAACAAAGTCCTAAACTTCTCACAACAAATACCTCTTCTTCAGCAGCCTCCAGACCCCCTTGCACCCAGAAAAGGTTTGTGTAGCCAGCATTATACAGTAGCTCACAAGCAGCTAGAGATCTGCCAGTATAATGTTTCCAGAATGATAAGTGTGATAAGATAAAATATACCATTCCCTATGTTACACCAACAACATTTGAGACTGATTTTTCAATATGTCAAGGTTATTTGCATCCCTCGGCATCTTATACCATTCTCTATGTCACACCAACAACATTTGAGGTTGATTTCTCAATATGTCAAGGTGGCTTGCATCCCTCAGCATCTTTTCTATTCAGCACATATAGGATACAAATACAAACTATGATATCTCGGGCAGGCCTCTAAGTGGCACCCTCATGTTTCTCATCCAAGCTGGGACATGTCTCAATTTAGTGATAAATGCTTGGAGCGAGTCCAAGAACATAAATTCCAACCTGAACAAGTGACAGGGGTATGCCATCTAGATCCTGACCAAGGGGCAGCCAATGTCTGGAAAGAGATCACATGGTTTAAAACAGAATTGGCTAAAACCTGCAAAATGGAAGAATATTACTTTATTTGTGTTTACAACTAATTAGAATTTCATGCTCAGTGATGACTCAACCACCTCATGGCTTAAAAGGATCACAACGATCTCTCCAATGCCATAGTCTTCTGAAGAAAATTAAGCATCAACTGGTATGATCTTCATAGATTTTAACAAGAAAATAACTTCCACCACCATTACACAAAGCCTGTTCAGTAAATTGTTTACACTGTTTTGATACCCCTTTAAGTAAAATGGTCCCATCAGTTCCACATAATTATATTTCTGAATGAAAACATAAAATAAGAAACTTGCAATACAAGAGAATTTTTCTTTTAAAGCCTGTGCAAAGAGTTTGGGATCATAACAAAATTGACCATAAAATGAAAGTGTTACATATTCTTGAATGCAATGCTTTTGTCAGCATA
>NC_081543.1:5416547-5466423 GCF_901000735.1 Corylus avellana
TAGACTTATGACTTCTGAGTTATGTCATATTATATATGTATTATTTGTTATTATATAATCATATGATTTAATGATCAATTCATCATGTGATAATATATAAATTACTAAAATTATAATGATAATACATTAATACTTCAATTGTGGTTATAAGTAACACATTGTTTAATCCAATGTCAATTACTTAATTTGATATTATACGAATCACATTATCATTGCACATTAATAATATGATTAACTTGAATAAAGTATTTAAATTGTCATTGAATCATATGATTAAGTATTAATCTTATACATTTTATATTATTCAATATGCATAATTGCATATATGTATAATGTATAATTATAATTTATAACATATATGGACTTATAAGTTGATAACATACATTGAAACTAAGTCTCTAAATATTTAATTGTTCATTGTTGTATTAGTATGAACTTGCATACTTATGACTTATGAGTATATATGAATAATTTGTTATTGTATAATCAAATGATTTAATGATTAATTGATCATGATTATAGTGATAATATATTAATACTCAAATTGTGATTTAATTATCTAAAACAAAAATGTGATTTAATCATTAATAATCAATTGATTATATATATAAAGCGGTTAGCGGTTAGTAGTTACAGTTAGTAAACTCCATAACCGCCAACTGCTAACCGCTAGGCGGTTATTACAGTTAGCAGTTATAGTAGTTAGCAGTTATGGCGGTTAATGGTTAACGGTTATAGCGGTTAGCGGGCGGTTAATAACCGCCCTAGTTTGCCAGGATTAAAAAATTAGATCTTAAAACTTACAAATGTTTTGTAAGTAGAATAATCAGTAACATAAGTTTTCTATAGTTGTTGCCTTTTGAGGCTTGCTAGCCCTCATAGTGGTTTTGATATCTGTGATTATATGTTTTTATATATGCTTCCTTTGATTTCGGTATTGATGTCTGTTGTGTTTAACTTTAAAGTTGATAACTTTGTTAATTGTTATTGTGTTTGGTAAACTAGATTAATGACAACTAATTAGGATCTAAATCATATTTTTCTGAGAGAATTCCAATGATGCTTCTGCCCACTTACCTAGCCACGAATCGACTTAAAAAGACAGTATTGGGTTCGTTTAACAAAACTTTTTAAAATGTGTTTTTTGCTTATTAGTTGTAATGTAACCTAAAAATGAAAATAGTTTTAAGTATTTTGTGACCTTTTTTATATTGAGAGTTGTTTAATGCTTTTGTTTAAGTTTTGGCTAGAAAAAGCAAAAAGCACCCTAGAAAGTTTGACAAATAAGCCCAGTAATATGGCTGTCTCTTTTGTCTAGCTAATTGATTTACTTGATATAAAACTTCAAACCAATGCATATATTCCAAGTTCATCTGTTGCCCACGAAAGAAAATCTTTTCAGGAAATGGATTGTACAAGATCCCCTATGCCTTATTTGTCGATTGGAGGCGAACACCATTGGGCATATTTGTGGAGGTGTCGCTCATCAACTGGTGTATATATATGGGCTATATATATATGTAGCAGAGCGATCCAGAAATTTCTCTATTTTTTGGCTAAATTAATGAAGAAAAAAGGATCCCCTATATAACCCTTCCCATAGGGGATCCAGAAACATAGTTTTTAAGGAACAAGCTCTACTATACGTCCTTGATTTTTAATGAAAGTTTGATGATTTTCGCTGAAAAAGAAAAGTTCATCCTAGAATCTTGTAAAGGTGCCAGAAGCACTAGTCATGATCTACAATTACCCCCTCTAACGTCAAAAAAAACTCACAATTAAATGTATCGAATTTTCAATTTTTTTTAATATTATCCCTCTATTAGATTTTTCTTTTAAATTTTAATGGAGTGGGTGTCAAAATTACCAAAATACTCCCATTTGTTTTTTTAAAAATAAAAAAATAAAAAAATTTGGGCATTAGTAAGGATTTAATGAAATTTGCAAAAATATGCACACTTGGCTTTGCAATTTTTTTATTTATAAAAAATTAGGATATTTTGAAAATTTTAACAGGATTTAACGGAAAAACCTAACGGAAATGTGATATTATAAAACATTAGAAGTTCGATATACTGAATGACTAAATTAATAGTTTTTTAACTTTAGGGTGGACAGTGCGAAAGTGATGGAAATTCAGGGAAGCTAAGTGAAAGTTTATCTGATTTTTAAGAAACTCAAGAAACCCAAGAATTAAGAAGAAATGCATTCATCAATTATATCACGTATGGTGCGAGTGTACACACCCACACATGCAGGGAGAGAAAGAGAGAGAGGTTTGCTTACCAGGATTAGAGCTTTGACGCTAACTCTGTCAATAGGAAAACCAATCACGCTTTCCTTTTGGATTTGAAGCAAAACGTCCACAAAATCCTTTTGGTGTTCATTTTCTAGTCCTCTCTTCTGACAATCTATGTGCTCTTCAATTACTCCTTCTAGAAAATCATCATACTGTTTAGCCACTTTCTCCGCTCTAGCATCCAAGCCATTCACACGGCTCACCCAAGCAAGCCATGGAATATAATCCCCCACGCTTAGAGCACCCAACAACTCCACGAACTCACCCAAAAGCTCCTTAAACTTTCTTCCACCTTCCCCAACGCCATACTTCCTTCCCAAAGCCACCCTACATACTACATCATTAGTAAGGTTTTCAAGCACTTGGCTTAAATTCACATATGCTGAAGAACAAGACTTTTTGATTTTCTCAATCAATAGAAAAGTTTCCTCCTCTCTCACAGCTCGAAAGGACTCAACCCTTTTGTTACTCAAAAGATGTAGCACTGACATGCTTTTCATTTGCCTCCAGTACTCGCCATAGGGGGCCGTTGACACATCTTTGTAATTGTATAGTAGTTTCTCGAACATGCTTGATTTGGGGCGGTTGGCAAAGATGAGGTCATGGGTCTTCATGATCTCGCGGGCAGCATCAGCAGACGAGGCAACAAGTGTTGGTACGCTGCCAAAGTGAAGCAGCATGAGGGGGCCATGGCGTTGAGCTAAGGACCCGAGTGAACGGTGAGGCTGCGCGCCGAGTTGGTGGAAGTTCCCGACGATAGGGAGCTTTGGTGGTGAAGGTGGTGTGTTTGTTTTGGTGGTCGAAAAGGTAGAGGACCATTTGAATAGGAATATTAAGATGAAGGCCAAGATGGTTAAAACAAAGGGATTGAGCAAGAAGAAAGTTGCAGTTTGCTCTATCAATTGCAGGGAGAAAGTTGCAGCAAGAAGAAAGATGGACATTTTCTTGTGTGTTTAATGATGTTGGGGATCCGCGCTGTTTATGTGAAGATGAATGTGCAGAAAGGTCAGCAAATGGGGCTTTGTCCAAAGAAAATTGTACACATATAATCAGGGCGGTTCAATGTAATTGGCTCCTGAGCGAAATTTTGAAGTTAAACTTTTTTTTTTTAATATTTAAATATTAATTAAATAATATTTATTTTAATAATATTATTATATTTTTATAGTATTATTATTATTTTCATTTTTATTGTTGTTTCATAATTTTTAAGTTTAACTTTTAATTAGTTATCCAAAAAAAGTGATCTGGCATACTTATTTTTTAGGATTAATTGGTCTTATTTTACGATGAGCTTATTATATTAGAGCCTTATTTTAGACGCCTTTAATTTTTATGAGAAAAAATTTTGAGCCTTATTTAAAAAAAATATTAGGGCTTAAGTTAAAATAAAATTAAAATTTTTTTTAGACTTTATTACAAAAAATTTTAAGCATTATTAAAAAATTTTTGAACCTTACTAACGAGAGGTCTTAAGCAACTGTGTCAGTGTCCTAGCCATTGAGCCGGCCGTGCATATAATGTAGACAAGAGCTGGAAAGTGTATCCGGTATACTGCCACCGGCCCGTAGGATCTGGCATGTTCAAACTAGCCGCGTATGGGGAAAAGGGCAAAACTTAAACATACATACGTACGTACAAAGATGTGATGGATCTGAAATTGAGAGCTCCACTGAAATTATTAACAAGGTTTGATAAATATCCAGGGACTTTCTTGTATGCGGTGATCTAGGGCCGGCTGAACGTATTTTGGAGCTTTAGGCAAAACTTAGAAATTAGGCCTAAATTTTATTTTATTTTTAAGTAACAATTTTTTTTTTTTAAGTAACAAATATATATATATATATATAACATTTTCATTATCTTCTAATTCTTTTTGATGAGTTTCTTGTTCATTTATGAGTTTTTAACCTAAATTATCCTCAATATTTTGTTTATTGCTAATAACAAATTTATTTAGAGCTCCTCTTTGAGATTCAATCAATTTGTCTACTTTTCTCTTCTTCTTTTTTTAAGTTTTTCATATCCAGATGCATATTTTCTAATAGACATGTTTAATTAAAAATACTAACAAATTAAACAAACACGATTTATCAAAAAAAAATTATGACTATAATAAAATAAATGACAAAAATAAAACAATAAAACCCGATTTGGCAAAGAAATTATGAAGCAGTTCTTAGAGATAAGACAAGAGACTCAGTCACTCGGAGTCGGAGAGGAAGAGAAAATGATGAGATAGGCAGACAAGAAAAACTCAGAAAAGAGCAAGCAAAGAGGAGAAGTAAAGTGGCAAATATAGAGATTCTGATATTTAAAATGCCCATGGTAGGCTTACTAGGCTGACAACAGTTTATATTTTTGGCTCTTGGCTTTCCCTAGATGGCTAAATAATAAATAGAAAATAAAAGGTAATATTTTATTTCTAACGAATGTATTATCTCATCAAAAACAAAAAATTTCTAGAAAGAGGCTAAGATGATGACTGCATGATGTAGGTGTGTACTGTAGCGTCAAGCGTGTACTGTAGCGTTAAGTGTGTAGAGCTCTAGGGAATTGACATGTAATGATGTAAGGCTTTAATGCTTTATCCTTTTTTAATTTATTTTTTGAATTATTTTAAAAATTTATAGTGGGCTTATTAAATTGAGGCCTTAAATTTTGATAAAAAAAAAATTTAGGCCCTATTAAAAAAAATTTGGGCCTTCAATTTTTTTTTTTTTTTCCAAAATATTTTTTTTTTTTTTTTTCAAATTTTTTTTAACTCAAAATTTTTTTTTTTTTTTGGCCTTATTAAATTGGGGGCCCTAGGCGAGGGCCTGAGCGGGCCCTCAAGTGCTCCTCTCTCGATCTCTTGAAAATTAAATGTCTAGCTTTCTTTACCATTGAATGATTAAAGTTGCTGAGGTTGACTAATGTGACTGGTTAATTTTTGTTTGCTTCATCAAAGATAGGCAATTGCATGCGTGCTTTGTACGTTTCCTCGTGGAACAATTTGGTTCACTCGGAAGGGATAGGGTGTGTGAGCTTCTCATTGGAGCGATGGATTTCGTGCTTCCACGCACCCAAGCCCAAGTTTTATACACCAAAGTGATCGAATATCTGTTTTTGTTATCTGTACATGAGGCATGCATAGAGAACATCATGACCTTAAAATTTAAATGTTACGACCCCAAAAAAAAGTACCAGCTACTTTAGTTAATTTAGAACTTTTCTATAATTTCTTATAAAGTTTAGTTTTCTTGTTAGAGCCATGTCATGCAGTATTCTACTATATATTAAATAGCCATTATAGCCTGACGTTACAACCTAGCTTTGATACCAATATAATAACCCAAAAAAAATAAAAATAAAAATAAATCGCTAGCTACATATGCGTTATCACCTCAAAATGACTAACTACGTACTTTGGAGCTTTCATAGCATTAATTGTAAAGTTCAGTTTTATAATATGAGACTTAACACTTATAACTATTTTATAAATCATCCACTCTATTTAGGCTAGCTACTCATCTTCTTCTCAATATAGAACTAGAGTATTATATTAAACTTCATTAAAAACAAAAACAAAAAAATAGGGTGTATTAGCTAGAGCTGCCACATTTTGTTTAATCTTTTGGTGATCATCACAAAGAGTTTCTTTTGTTATATATATATATATATATATATATTTGGGATAAATGCAAAATCAGTCTATGTGGTTGACCTAAATTATAAATCACTCATTGTGGTATAAAAAATAATTTAGAGGTTTTCGGGATAGGCCAAAATTACAATTTAGTCCCTGCAATCATATTCCGTCAAAACATTTAACGAATTCCATTAGTGTGTCACGCTAGTACCAATAAAATGATGACACGTGTCGCTCTTAATAAAAAAATATAAAATATATATAAAAATAAAAAACTTAAAACATTACTTTTTAATATATATATATATATATATATATATATATATATATATATAATAATCATAATAGAGGGGGTAGCTGCCGAACAGCCACCGCCTAATTGGGAGGGGGTGGCCAAGGATTGTTGTATTTGAGCAATGCAGAAACATCTATAAATCCATTTCTAATACCCATTCTCAATCCATTACGCAGTCTCAGGTAATGCATCCTCCCATTCACTTTTGCAATATTGTCATGATGTACAATTTTGGTATATGAAACCCTAGAATTTAATTTCTTATATTTTTATGGTTATTCATTGTCAAAACCTTTTGCAACCTTAGGCATCTAAGAATCTCTAGAATGGTCTAATTTTCTATTTTATTTGATTTTGAGGAGCTTTCAGAAAGAAAGATGATTTCAAAATAAACTATAAGAATTTGTTAGGTGTATTCAAAACTTTAGCTTTTAGTTTGATTAGCAAGGAAAGGTTATTGGCAAAGATTTTGGTAGTATTTGATGCGAAGTTGATATTAGCTCCTCTAATGGCTGTGGAAACGATCAAATTATCTTCTATATATAATATGATTGTCGAACTAGAACTTATCTTTTTGGGGTTGTTGTGTAGATTTCAAATTGACACCTCTGGGGTGGCTGCCACCCCCTCTTATTTATTTATTTTTTAAAAAAAAAACCCTTTTTTTTTTTAGTTTTATATATTTATATTTATTAAGAATGACATGTGTCATTATTTTGTTGGCGATGACATGGTACACTAACGGAATCTGTTAAGTGTTTTGATGAAATTTGAGTACAGGGACTAAATTGTTATTTTGGCTTACCCCAAGGACCTCTAAATTATTTTTTATATCACAATGAATGGTTTGTAATTTATGTCAACCATAAGGACTGATTTTACATTTATCCCTATTTTTTGTTTGGAAAAGTCTACATACTCTTCTCAAACTACCATCCAATTGACAATATCTCTGCAAACTTTTACTTCTGACAATGTTCCTCCTAAAATACTAAAAATTGTCAATGTGCGCTATAATAACGAAAATACCCTTAATAAAAATTGAAAAAAGGGAGTGGAAATTTTAAAAAGAAAAAACATTTTTTTAAAGAAATAATTAACTTTTTTGTTTTTTGTATTTGGAATTGATATCGGTATCTTTGTCTTTTTAACAAAAATTTAGGGTTATTTTTGTCTTTTTGCTAACCTCTTGGGGGGAACATATTGCCTCAATTGAATGTTTGGGAGAAACATTAATATCAATGAGGTGATAGTTTGAAGGGAATATATCATTTATGGACTTTTTTTTTTTTTTTTTTTTTTGGGGGTCTTAGCTCTTACCAGCTTAGTGATGCAACCCGTTGATGCACGCGTAGTTATAATATTGAGTTGCAAAACGAGTCCATCTTACACTTGTAAAAGACATACATCCATCTCGGAATTATCTCAAAATTGCTTAACCAATCTATATATTGCAGCACATAATAATAGTAATAATAACAAGAAGCCATTAGGGTCGATTGAACACTAGCGTTAGCCGAAAACTCTAACATCATGAAAGACAAGATAATGCTAATAAAAATATAAAAGAATAGCGGAATAAAATAAACAACACAAAAAAAATTTATGTTGTTCAGTCTTATGATCTATTTCCACAAAATAAAGCCCGAAATGTTACATTGTATTCTTATTCAATTAATGATATTACAATATAGAGGTCCATATATATTTATCAAGAGGTGGAGAGACTACAAAACGGTATGAAAGATCAAATCAAATCAAATTTAGATCTATCTATTCAAATATAATTTTATTTTATTACAATCAATTGCAATTAATACTGTAATCAAATCCTATAATAAGGAGTTGCAACTGCTATAAGGGGGAATTTTTTATGAATGGTTAGACCAGTAGATTCAGTCATGTCCAAATCCTCTCCTCTTGCTCCACCAGGCAATGTCCAATCAAAGTTGTGCAGCAGATTTGCCAAAACAAGCTCGACAGTGGTCACAGCAAAGGAAATTCCGGGGCAACCCCTCCTTCCAGCACCAAATGGAATAAATTGGAAGTCATGTCCTCTAAAATCCATAGAGGATGTCAAGAACCTTTCTGGCATAAACTCCTCTGGTTCATCCCAAGATGCAGGGTCTCTTCCAATTGCCCATGCATTGATAATAACTCGTGTTTCAGTTGCAATGTGATATCCCTGTATTTCGATGTTTTGAGTCGATTCTCGGGGAACTAGCAGTGGAATAGGCGGATGGAAGCGAAGTGTCTCTTTGATCACTGCCTTCAAATAATGCATATTATCCAAATCATCCTCTGTTATTTCCTTTTTGTTGCCACTGATCACTCTCACCTCATTCTGCACCTTTTTCATAGCCTTAGGGTGCCTAAGAAGCTCTGTCATTGCCCACTCTAAGACTGTGTAGGTAGTGTCGGTACCAGCAGCAAATACATCCTACAAATAGAAAGAAAAAAATGGTAAATATAGAAGAAAGATGTCAATATGCATGAGATAAGAGAATAAAATACCTTATACCCCCTAAAATAGAACAAGCCCTTTAGAATTCAAGACTATCCAATACTGCATTATCTCCTTTCCATGATCATTGAAAGTGATAAAAGGTCGTTTAACAGCTCCCTTTTACCCTAATTCGACAGTTAGGCATTAAGAAATGCTATATACTATGTCCCAATTCCATTGAATTCATGATATGGCAATACTCTTTTTAACAATGACTAATTTAAATGTTGCCAGACATCCAACATCAGCCCGGCCAATGAGATAGGGGTTGGAGTATAGTACATAGAATTACTCATTGGGCATTACATGCTTTAGTATATCAAGACATGTCACATCGGGTTAATCCAACATTAATATCAAGTTGGTTAGAGATCATAAGTTTATGTCAAAGGACATAATAGAATTCCTAATAGGTTTTAAAGATCTAATGGTGTATTTGTTGTCACATTGTTAACATGTTGCCACATCACTTAAAATTTTTAAATGACGTAATACTATATATACCATTAGATGAAAAAAAAAAAAAAAAAAAGGCTATATAACGGTTCCTCTCCATTTCAAGTCTTGATATGGAGAGAGAGAGGTTTTTGGTGCTGACAATTTCAATGTCAAAACATATTGTTTTGTAAGTATTAGGTTTAGGTCTAACTTGGAATTGAAATGCGGTTCAAGACAAGTAAAAAATGCAAGTGTGGAATATGCAGCATGTCCTATACTAAAACTCGAGAGGGTCGGTCAATCCCTCAACCGACTAAGGTTGGGCAGTTTGCGATTTCATTTGAAACCCTAACGGCTTGATCGATCGAGCTTGAGCCTAGGTTTACCGAACCCAGCCACCAAGTGTTTTATTTTCCATTGAATTTGACTTAAAACGCTGATTTTTCTCATCTCTATATAAGCCTTATAATCCACAACTTTCAGACACTAAGACTATTCATTCGTTGTGAGAGAAGTTTATCATATTTCTTGAGCCTAAATAGATTATAAACTTCTCCAAGTTCCATATTCTTTCCCAAATCAAACAGCAAAAAAATGGCAAGGTTCATTTGTGAAAGTGATTCCTATAAAAGAATGCCACAGGTTATAGAGCCATTGTAGTGGGAGGTGAACATGTAGCTTGTCGAGATTACAAAATTGGGTTTTCAGAGTAACAAAGGTTTTGTAAGTAGAACAATTAGTAACATAAGTTTTCTATATTTCTTTCTTTTTGGGGTTGGTTGGCCACCGTAGTGGTTTTGATATATGTGATTATTTTTGTTTTTATATATTCTTGCTTTGATTTTGGTAGTAATGTCTGTCTGTGTATAACTTTAAAGTTGATAACTTTATTGAATGTTATTGTGTTTAGTAAACTAGGTTAATAACAACTTAGGATCTAAATCGTATTTTTCAGAGAGAATCCCAGTGATACTATTGCCCACTTACCTGTTGCCTAGCCACCAATCGACTTATAAAGACAGTATGGGTTTCATTGACAAAACTATTTAGAATGTGTTTTTTTGCTTATTATTAGTTGTAATGTAACATAGAGATGAAAACTGTTTTGAGTATTTTGTCATTATATTTTGTCTATTTAAAGATGTGAGGAAACTTCACTTAAACCCTATAAACTTCCATCACTTTTACAATTACCCCTCTAAAGTCTCTAAAGTTAAATAAAATAAATAAAAATAAAAACCTCTCAATGTAGTTTATCGAACTTCCAATTTTTTGCAATCTCACCCATCCATTAAATTCTAACAAAGGGGGTGACATAATTACCAAAATACCCTCTTTTTTTTTAAAAAAATAATAATAAAAAAAATTGCAAAAATTTAGACATTGGTCAAGATTTGATGGAGTTTGAGAAAATACACACGCTTAAACCTTTGCAATTTTTTTTAATTATAAAAAAATATGGATATTTTGGAAATTTTGATGGATTTAACAAAAAAAAAAAGAAAAAGGACGGGTGACATTACAAGAAATTAGAACTTTGATAGAAGAAATTGAGAGTTTTTTTTTTTTTAACTTTAACTTTGGGGGACATTACAAATTAAAGTGATGGAATTTAGCCTAATTTCTAAGAAAATCAAGAAACCCAAGAATTAAGAAGAAATGCACTGATCAATTATATCACATATAAAGCTCGTGTACGCACCCACACAAGGAGAGAGAGAAAGAGAGAGAGAGAGAGGGAGAAAGGTTTGCTTACCAGGATTAGAGCCTTGACGCTAACTCTGTCAATAGGAAAACCAATCTCGTTTTCCTTTTGGATTTGAAGCAAAACGTCCACAAAATCCTTTTGGTGTTCATTTTCTAGCCCTCTCCTTTGACAATCTATGTGCTCTTCAATTACTCCTTCTAGAAAATCATCAAACTGGTTAGCCACTTTCTCCGCCCTAGCATCCAAGCCATTGATACGGCTCACCCAAGCAAGCCATGGAATATAATCCCCCACACTTGGAGCACCCAACAACTCCGCGAACTCGCACAAAAGCTCCTTAAACTTCCTTCCACCATCCCCTGCACTATGCTTCCTTCCCAAAGCCACCCTACATGTTACATCATTAGTAAGGTTTGCAAGCACTTGGCTTAAATTCACATGTGCTGAAGAACAAGACTGTTTGATATTCTCAATCAATAGAAAAGTTTCCTCCTCTCTCACGGCGCGAAAAGACTGAACCCTTTTGTTACTCAAAACATGTAGCACTGATATGCTTTTCATCTGCCTCCAGTACTCGCCATAGGGTGCCGTTGCCACATCTTTGTAATTGTATAACAGTTTCTCAGACATGCTTGATTTGGGCCGGTTGGCAAAGATGAGGTCATGGGTCTTCATGATCTCACGGGCAGCATCAGCAGACGATGCAACAAGTGTTGGTATGCTGCCAAAGTGAAGCAGCATGAGGGGGCCATGGCGTTGAGCTAAGGACCCGAGTGAACGGTGAGGATGCGAGCCGAGTTGGTGGAAGTTCCCGACGATAGGGAGCTTTGGTGGCGAAGGTGGTGTGTTTGTTTTGGTGGTCGAAAAGGTAGAGGACCATTTGAATAGGAATATTAAGATGAAGGCCAAGATGGTTAAAACAAAGGGATGGAGAAAGAAGAAAGTTGCAGTTTGGCCTAGCAATATTTGCAGGAAGTTGGACATTTTCTTGTGTGTTTAATGATGTTGGGGATCCGCGCTGTTCATATGAAGATGAATGTGCATAAACATATGGGGAAAAGGGCAAAACTTAAACCTACGCGCGTACAAAGATGTGATGGATCTGAAATTGAGCTCCACTGAAATTATTAACAAGGTTTGATAAATATCCATGGACTTCCTTGTACGTGGTGATCCTCTCGATCTCTTGAAAATTAAATGTCTAGTTTTCTTTACCATTGAATTATTAAAGTTCCTGAGGTTGACCAATGCGACTGGTTAATTTTTGTTTGCTTCATTTTGAATTTTCGGATTCCTTAATTAACACGATTCTTGGCAGATATTTCCACAACAAAACAGATTCCTTAGCAGATGAAAAAACGCAAAGATAGGCAATTGCGTGCATGTACGTACGTTTCCTCGTGGAACAATTTGGTGCATTCGGAAGGGATAGGGTGTGTGAGCTTCTCACTGGACATGGAGCAAAGTCGATATCTGTTTCTGTCTGTGCATGGGACAAGAACATCATGACCGCCTTGTAAATGTAAGGACCCAAAGAAAAGCACATGTTATCTTAGTTAATTTGAATTTTTTTTTTATAATTTTTTTATAAAATTCAGTTTTCTCGTTAGGGCCTATCATGCAGTGTTTTAGTAATAAATATCTTGGCTTTACAATCGGGCTCTAATACCATTTATAACAATTTAGAAAAACTGCTAGTTACATATGCGCTATCATCACAAAATGACTAATTAATGTTGAGTTTTCCTATAATTTATTATAAAGTTCAGCTTCATCTAGTAATTAGGTAATATGAGACTTAAAACTTGTAACTATTTTATAAATTATTCACTCTATGTAAGCTACTCATCATCTTCTCAATATAGAACTGGAGTGTTATATTAAACTTCACTAAAAAAAATTAGGGTGTAATCTTTTTAGTGAAAAAATTACCACCTAATCTTGTTTAATCTTTGAAGAGTTTTTTTTTTGGAAAAAGTCCATGTAACCTCTCTCCTCAAACTACCACCTAATTGACAATGTCTCACCTAAACTACTAAAATTTGTTAATGTTACTCCTAATAACAAAATTAAAATTAAAAACATTAAAAAATTTGAAAAAAAAAAAAAGGAGTTGAAATTTTAAAAAGAAAAATCTTTTTTTTTTTAAAGAAAAAATTAACTTTTTTTTTTTTTTTTATTTTTTGCTTTTTTTTTTTTAATTTATATTGGTATTTTTGTCTTTTTTCTAGTCCTAGGGAGAATATTGTCCCAATTGAAAGTTTGAAGGACAATTGAAATTTTTTGGTAGTTTGGGAGAACATTTTCTCAATTGAAAGTTTATAAAAGACATTATCAATAGGGTAATAGTTTGCGGAGATCCATAAGCTTTCCTTTTATTTTTTTCTATTGTTTTTAATTTTGTTTGGGCCATAGCTCTTACTTTAGTGATGCAACCCGTTGATGTATCTATTTATTCGGGCCGGAATTGCTTAAGCAATCTTTTATTTATTCAATTAATATTTAATATTGTTGAAGCCGTAGTTATATTCATTGTTGAAGTCTTTATGTATATCAGCAGCAATACAGCTTCTAGTTTGTGAAGACACATACGGTTCTGTAAAAGAAAATTCATTTTATAGCAATTAAAGAAGTTTTTTTAGGTTAAACTGAAAATATTTTCGATCGCACCAAACACTAGAAAATAATTTTCAAAAATCATTTTAATTGTAAGCTTATCCATGCCGCTATGCACTCTTCAAATAGAAATTCATTTTTTGAAAGATCCTGACTTTCGTGTTTTGGTGGGTCTCCAAAATCCTTTCGATGGCCTATGACGTGTAGAAATTGCATAAAGCCCGCGATTTTTAAATATTTTATACTAGGTAATCTAGTATCCTTATGCATGAAGATAATCAATTTGGTAGTTGTAGTCGGACTCTATTATGGATTTCTTTCCACAGGGCCCTCTTATCTCTTCCTTCTCCAAGTTGGAGTGAGATACTCCTTCCTTCTTTGGTGAGACACCAAAATTACTATCCATGTTCTTGTTCTATTTGTGGGAAAATCTTTCCTATGCAATGTCAATTTTGTATCAAAGCCAAAAGTTTTTATAAACAATACACTATAAGAGGATGAACACACGCCTCTCTGCCATAAAACCCCCAACTCAAGTCCAAAAGCAATTGATACCATGTGCAACAAAGAAACCAAAAAAAGTCCAGGGATGGCAAAATGGATTGGCGGGTCAATCCGAATACGACCTGGGTGACCCCGCTACCCAATTAGCCTAAACCCGAACATGACACATTTAGATAAATGGTTTGGCATAACGATACGACCCGATACGTTTGAATGAAAAATTGGAAAAATAATGTAATAATACTTAGGCTTTAGTCTAGGGGTTTTTTTAAAAAAAATAAAAATAAATAAAGTTCGGTGGGTTACTCACGAGTAAAGCAAGTTGACCCGCCAAACACGAAAATAAATGGGGTCAAAAATGGGTCGACCCGATTATGACCAATACTCATTTATATCAAACCAAAACTCTATAACTTCGTGTCGTGTTTGTGTTGGATTCGCGGATCGTGTAAAAATTGCCCGCTCTAAGAAAAACCATTCCACCCCTCCATATTGAATTAAAAAAAAAAAAAAAAAAAAATTGTAGCGGGAAGAAAACAAAACAAAATGAATGATTGCCTAGTAGACTAACTGATGTGTGGCAGAGAAAAATACAAGGATGAGTAATGACAATTTGTCAGCATTCAAAGAGGACCACCAAAATGGAAAATATGAAGCAACCCATGCTGAAGTTTCCTAGGTAATAAGACAAGGACCATGACTCCGATTAGTGAAGTGGACGGATGATATTTGATCACAGGATTCACGATAAATATGATGATGGAACTCATCAAAGAAAAGTCTGAGTTTTGTTGGAAGGATAAAAAGCATGAAAAAAGATCAGTGGAATCTTTGAGGCCTTAATGAGTTGCAGCATGTGTCATGGAGAATATGGGAGCCTATTGCTCAAATTTCTTTGTTTTACTTGTTCTGTCAATATTGATCACATCAAGGTTCAGTAACGTGATAGAGATTGGCATGAAAAATTTGTTGGGTTATATTATTTTCCAAAATCAAGCCAAGCTGCAGGCTGTGCATATTTTTCAGGTCCTAGAATAAATTATAATTAATTGATACCAGAACTATGGCAGAAGAAAAGTTGAAAATGTAAATAAACAAAGTTAACTAGAGAAAGCCATAATTGCGCATATATATACGGATGACCATCTAGAGAAAAAGGTGGACTCACATTCTCACTTGTGTTTCTGAAAACTCCAATGGCTTTTCTTCAATGGCTGAAGGAAAGCTTCCAACCCATCTTGCTCTTTGCTTCCGTTTTCCTTGTGGTGTTGCTGAGGTTTTTCTTGAAGGAGAAGTCAAGAAAAGGAAAATCCAATCTCCCACCAAGCCCTCCAAAGCTACCAATCATTGGTAACCTTCACCAGCTAGGCAACATGCCTCATCTTTCCCTCCAGTGCCTGGCACAGAAGTTTGGACCAATAATTTTCTTACAACTTGGTGAGATACCAACAGTGGTGATTTCATCTGCTAGACTAGCCAAGGAAGCAATGAAAACCCATGATGTCGCACTGTCAAGCCGCCCGCGAATCTTTTCAGCCATGCACCTCTTTTATGATTGTACCGATGTTGTCTTCGCTCCCTATGGAGCTTATTGGAGAAATATTCGAAAAATATGCATACTTGAACTACTAAGTGCTAAAAGAGTTCAATCATATAGCTTTGTTAGAGAAGAAGAAGTAGCTCGCCTGGTTCGTCGAGTTGCAGAGTCGTATCGTGGCACCACCGATCTTTCCAAGATGCTTGGACTATATGCGAATGATGTCCTTTGCCGGGTTGCATTTGGAAGGGACTTCTCAGGAGGAGGAGAATATGACCGCCATGGCTTCCAGAAGATGCTGGACGAGTATCAAGTATTGCTTGGAGGATTTAGCATCGGAGATTTCTTCCCATCCATGGAATTTATACACACCTTAACAGGCATGAAATCTAGACTTCAGAACACCTTTAGACGCTTCGATCAACTTTTTGACCAGTTGCTGGCTGAACATAGCAATCCCAAGAGGGCAACAGAGGAGCAGAAGGACCTTGTGGATGTTTTACTCGATATACAGAAGAATGGATCTGATGACATGCCTCTCACCATGGATAATATAAAGGCTATCATCTTGGTCAGTGAAGAATTCCACTTTTACTTGCAAATTTCTGATGAATATAAACGCTCAACTTTAAGCATAGAGATTATACTGATTAGTGCCAATGCAGGACATGTTTGCTGCAGGAACCGATACAACGTTCATCACCCTTGACTGGGGAATGACAGAGCTCATTATGAACCCAAAAGTCATGGAAAGAGCACAAGCCGAAGTCCGAAGCATCGTGGGAGAGAGAGGAGTTGTTTTAGAGAGTGATCTGCCTCAGATGCACTACATGAAAGCTGTCATCAAAGAGATATTTCGGCTGCATCCTCCTGCTCCAGTATTAGTCCCTAGAGAATCCATGGAAGATGTGAACATTGATGGCTACAATATTCCAGCCAAGACACGTTTTTTTGTCAATGCCTGGGCAATCGGGAGAGACCCAGAATCTTGGGAAAACCCTGACAGATTTGAGCCAGAAAGATTTATGGGTAGCACTATCGACTTCAAGGGTCAGCATTTCGAGCTTATACCTTTCGGTGCTGGTAGAAGAAGCTGCCCAGCTATCACATTGGGAACAGCAAGTGTGGAGCTGGCTCTTGCTCAACTTCTCCACAGCTTTGATTGGGAGCTTCCCCCTGGTACTACAGCTAAGGATTTGGATCTGACAGAGGTTTTCGGCATCTCAATGCACAGAATTGCTCATCTGCTTGTCATTGCCAAACCACGGTTCCCGTAGACAATGCAAATCATAATCTGAAAAAATTAGTCATCCACCTACCTCTGCGGCTCTGCTTCATCACATGTAATCCAAAAGAGGAGAAACACACTGCACTCTGCCGGAGAGAATGTTGGTATATATGACTGCTTCAGGATTGAATAATTCAAAGCAAGTAGATCAATAGCTATCCCACTAAGTATTCTGGAATAAAAACATCTACTGTTTTAATCCCATATAATAAGTTTTCTATCTCCGAATGAGGTGATAGATGCAATCCTGGAGGAGCAAATTTCTGTGCCTCAGCAAATCAAAAGTTAGCCTTTGTTTGTTCAACACCCCATGGAAGGTCCCCCAACAAATACGTTAGTAAATTTGGGGGTGAACGGAGGGATGTATGTGGGGATAGGCATGTCATTATGATTTTGATGTCAGTATGCTATGCCAATGCCATCAGAAATTTTGTTGGGGCATATCCTCATAAACCCAAATCCCAAAGGTAAAGTTATCCAAAAGAGAAATGCTACAAAAAAACTTTCACTCCATACTTGCAAGTGCATACTCCTTGACTTGGCACTAAAAGTCATCATTGAATCCAAAATTTAATAGTGACTTTTACTGCCACATTAGGTAATACGCAATTCTGAGTGTGTAAGTGAGAGCGTATATAGCATTTCTCTACAAAAAATCAAAAAAAAAAAAAAGAACATTCCATTTACATTCGTTTTGGAGGATAATAGGTGTGTGTATATATATATATATATATATAGAGAGAGAGAGAGAGAGAGAGAGAGAGAAATGTGTATGTGCATTAATTTTTCAAAAAACTGGAATCTACTTATGTTGTGAACTTTATCTGCATTGAGCACAGCGTAAATGGTGAAAAAAATAAAAATAAAAATTAAAAAAAATCTTACTCGGCTCATTTATATTACAATGAAAAGTGTCAACATTTGATTATCCTAATGATATTAAACTCATCATTGATAATCTCTTCACCCTCATCTTCGACTGATGGCACAGAAATAAATGTATGAGTAAACTATAGACTACTGGACAAGAAGTTTCTAAGTTGCCAGCAAAGTAAACTATGTAAACAAGGGTGATTCTTAGGCGATTGAACCTACACAAGATATACATCACAACAACACAGATTTTAACAAAATTAAGAAGTCAATCACTCCTTGAATAGTTCCGCAACACCATGTGGTAGAAAAAAAGCTCAAACATAACACACCTCAAAATAATGAAAGGTGTAAGATGGGGTAATTCACCATCAAAAAGCATGTATGCAATTGGCTTCTCAAAGTACTCGGGTAAGAAAAAATTGTGACCGTTGGCAAATCTCATCTTCATATACCGCTCCAGAACAAAACGTTTTCGCAAATATTTGAATCAATACATTCAAGCCCAGCTTCTGAACCTCAGTGAGACCTTATTTCCTGAAGATAATGGCCTAATTGCTGGGCACCAATAAACAAGGCATCAGCAACAAGAAAGACCCCCACCTGTGCCATACACAAACAAACATTATGTCTTTATCAAACTAACAGACTAAAGACTAAAAAGTAGTATGTATGTTACCAATTTGAGAAAGAGTCTAATTACCAGGCGCGCAGAGAACACTAATCGGTAACCCCAACCTTCTCTTGAAGCTGCATCTCTTTGTTGATCCGTAAAACTGAAAATAACATGTCAATAGTTAACTTTATTCACACATTAATATTTATTAATCAGTCGGTGGAGAGAATAGTCAGAAACAATTGTGTTACAATGTTACAGAAAGCAACACTCAAAAAAGAAGTCCAAGCACTTAAACTTGTCTTACAAGCTAGAGATGTACAGGACAGGGAAAGCAGCAGGAGACTTTTCTTTTTTGAATCAGTAAGTTAACACAAGCTTTCCTTCAACCACAACCACACCACCACTCCATAATTTGTACAGACAGACGTGATGCCAACCGGCAACAAGGCCAGCCCTCGGTTTATAATGTCATATCCAATCTACAGACATTTACAGGATAATGCATCCAACAGTAATCTAGAAATCTGTAATTGGTGTTGGCATCATCTGCTGAGATCGTGACAAGGGCAACTTGCATGTAGACAATAATGTGTAATGATCTATAGCATGCATTTTCATATATTTATTTTGAATAAAAAACAAAAAAGAAAAGTCTCAACTTTTTTTATGATACAATTCTAAAAGAAAATGACAAAAAGGAATAAATACTTACCCAAGAAACTCTGAAACCCCACCAATTCCAGCAAATTTAAGAGGTTGAGGACCTTCTGTGACAAGATCCTGCTCCAACATAACATAAGACAGTATATTCTCTGATTCATATTTGTTTGACAGAAAAGAATTAGAACGAACAGGAAATAAAATTATAATAACAAAGTCCTAAACTTCTCACAACAAATACCTCTTCTTCAGCAGCCTCCAGACCCCCTTGCACCCAGAAAAGGTTTGTGTAGCCAGCATTATACAGTAGCTCACAAGCAGCTAGAGATCTGCCAGTATAATGTTTCCAGAATGATAAGTGTGATAAGATAAAATATACCATTCCCTATGTTACACCAACAACATTTGAGACTGATTTTTCAATATGTCAAGGTTATTTGCATCCCTCGGCATCTTATACCATTCTCTATGTCACACCAACAACATTTGAGATTGATTTCTCAATATGTCAAGGTGGCTTGCATCCCTCAGCATCTTTTCTATTCAGCACATGTAGGATACAAATACAAACTATGATATCTCGGGCAGGCGTCTAAGTGGCACCCTCATGTTTCTCATCCAAGCTGGGACATGTCTCAATTTAGTGATAAATGCTTGGAGCGAGTCCAAGAACATAAATTCCAACCTGAACAAGTGACAGGGGTATGCCATCTAGATCCTGACCAAGGGGCAGCCAATGTCTGGAAAGAGATCACATGGTTTAAAACAGAATTGGCTAAAACCTGCAAAATGGAAGAATATTACTTTATTCGTGTTTACATCTAATTAGAATTTCATGCTCAGTGATGACTCAACCACCTCATGGCTTAAAAGGATCACAATGATCTCTCCAATGCCATAGTCTTCTGAAGAAAACTAAGCATCAACTAGTATGATCTTCATAGATTTTAACGAGAAAATAACTTCCATCACCATTACACAAAGCCTGTTCGGTAAATTGTTTACACTGTTTTGATATCCCTTTAAGTAAAATGGTCCCCATCAGTTCCACATAATTATATTTCTGAATGAAAACATAAAATAAGAAACTTGCAATACAAGAGAAAAATTTTCTTTTAAAGCCTGTGTAAAGAGTTTGGAATCGTAACAAAATTGACCATAAAATGAAAGTGTTACATATTCTTGAATGCAATGCTTTTGTCAGCAAAACCTCATTCAAACTGCAAAACAGGAACTTCTAAGTGCTTTGTGTTGAAATCACGACTGCAATTAGCCAGTTACACAAAAAGCTTACCTCAACCCCTTCTGGCATGCAACAATTAGGTCTGTATCTTTTGTATAATTCTCCGCAACTTTTGATAAGAACTGGCTGTTGAAGAAAGAAAAAAATAATAAGGCATTCATTCTATAAACAACTAAATATAAAGAAGTGATTTCTGACATACTTATTGTAAGACAATGTAGGCACACCACTCCACCAACCTCCTACACAAAAATTAGTCAAATTTAACAAAGTAACCGGCACAAAGTCCAAGGAAATTTATCCAAGTCTCTAAGCACCAAAATTAATACTCCCCTGTTTCCAGTGAGACATGATAAAAATATTGTTCAAAGACCATTCATTACACGATCCATTAACTTCAGTGTAAAAAGAAAATATCAATTATGAAAGACAAGATAGCAAAAGTTGTTTCATACCCATCGTGAAATTAGTGATCTTTCTGGGCAGAGCTCCAACGTCAAACTTGGTATCAACATCAAAGATAGGAATCCAGGTTGAGCCTTTAACCCACGCCTTCAAAACAGTGGAAAGCTATAAATTGAAGATTCTTGATCATGAAAATAACCATGGAGACATTATGCTATGTAAAAATTTCCAAAAAAAAAAAAAAAAAACAACAACAACAACAACAACCAAACGGAAATTTAAAATAAGAATAGAAAATCGTACCCCAAAAAAAAATTGAGATTCAGTTTAGCAACGAGAATTAGTTAAATGAGTCAATAAGAACTAATCAGTTTACTGCAATAATTGGATATGATGCTCGGAACATATGATATTTACCACTATTGCAAGCAATCACCAAAATCACCCTAATAACCTATAAAACAAGACAACACAAGTTGAGTGATAAAACACATTTACATGGAACTAATAAGAAGTGACCCAAAACCAAGCAAAACTCAGACTTGATTCCCAGAAGATCTGAATTTTAAAAGTAAAAGTAATATCCAAAAGAATCAAAACGTTGAATTAAAAGATGACCACCTTATTACGTTCAGTAGAGGGGCGAACATCAAGTAGGGTTTTGTTAGATAGCTGAATTGCATACCCAGCTTCCCTTGGCGTAAGAACTTTTACCTTTTCTTCCCTGACCTATAGAAAACAGTCTAAGCATTATATAAAATTCCTAAGCCTCACAACTTGAATTCATGTAGGCAGTTCGATCACAATCATACTGAATAAACTGCAGTTGATACAAAGATGGGTATAATCAAGTTATTAAGGCAAGAGCCAGAAAGTTAGGGCTCCCTGGCAAGACCTGGCCCAGGAAAGGCCCAAGGATCTTTTTATATTTCAATTGAGTATCTTGTCCTCCCTCTTTCATCACAGATCTAGAGTGTCCAGATGTTAACTGGAGCACCAAAGAACTGACAAACAATAATCTGAGACATCGTAAGTGTCAATGTACTCGTACTATTCACAAATTTAACAACTAATGTATTTACAATACAAGTCCAGTCCAAGCTTTTTATAACTGATTTACAAAAAGAGTATCTAAACAAACACCTAAGCACAGACATTATATTTCATTAGAATTGCAAATCCTTTTTGAGAATACTACAGAGTATAAGCATGCAGTGCTGGTCCGGATTGGAAAGGCAGTGCCTAGAAATTTCCTAGGGGATTGTTTGATAATGTTGGCACATATCACCTTTTATGTTCACTTGTCAATATATATAGTCTTTTATGTTCATTCTACCAGCCAATACATGCTAAAGTCAACACATTTTGGAGAAGCCAGCATTTAGAAATGGAAAAAACAAAAAAAAAAAAAATGCTTTGAGCCGTTATCAAATAGCTTCCTGCATTTTCTATTTTATCAAATACTTCACTGTGTTTTGTCCCACTATCAAATATATCCTTCTCATCATATTCTATTCATTTTTCTAATAGAATATTTGTGAAGTTCCAATTATACTCCACGAAAAAAAATCAAAGAAAAAAGTAAAAAAAAAAGGGGGGACGGAGGGGTGGGTCTCCCCTGACATTTCAGGGATGTTAATGGAATCAGATTTTATAGAGATAATCCAAGCTTCCCCATTTTCTTTCACAAAATAATCTTCCTGTCATTGGAATCTTCTAAAAGAATATTATATAGACAGTAGAACCAGCACTCAGTTGATGGGGATTTCAATTATAAGCAGACCCATTAAATTCAATTTTAGGCAGGTCAGTGCTAGTTATTAAAACCATAATTCACTCGAAGCAAGATATTGCAATCCTTCACAGCCAAAGTGCAACAGAGATTAGATTCAGCTAGCAAAACATCAATTATTAGTTTCCTTACTAACCCATCTACTCCTTGCCCAAAAGAAAGATAAAAATGTTGTTATTTTGGGTACAAAATACCAGAGCTTCCCATCTCTTCCTGGCAGCAGCCATATCTCTCATTTGCTTCAATTCATAATCTTCACTGTCAGCTAGCATTCGAGTGGTACTGCAATGCTGAATAAGGCACAAAGATAACCCAGATTAGAAACAACGAGCTATAAGTCAATCACAGAAGCTCCATTGGTTTCTGTGCAAAGTTAGGAAAAGAAAGCCAAATATTGTACCAAAACAAGGAGCTATAAGACAATCACAGAAGCACACGGTCAAGATGATAATTGCTTCTCAAAGAAACCAAAAAAAAAAAAAAACGAAAGGAAAAGAATTAATAAGACAGAAAAATTAGCTTTCTTTTCCCTTTTCCTTTCCTTCATCTTTTTAGCAACCAAACATTGACAGAAACAAAACACCCACAAAAATAAGTGAAGCCCATTAATCAGAAATACGAAAAGTTGGAATATTTGCATACCAAAAGGTGGGTTCTGCACGAGGGTCTGAGTTTCGGAGAAGATAGGTCTGAAGAACTGTAATAAAAGGGTCCGAGTTTCAGAGAAGATAGCTCTGAAGAACTGCAATGCTGTGCTCTTTTAGAAGTTTTGAAGACACTTTGTACTTGAAAATTAGAGCATGAAATGGTAAGAGAATTGAGAGAGGGAAGTCCCAGAGCTTCCATTGCAAGACCTTGCTGGGTGACACTGTGAATCGCGAAGTCTAGTAAGATTTGGAATTGCTTATCCGTTACAAATCTGAATATGCGTATCCCGGATAGCGTTCTTCTCGGGATAGGATTAGTTCTCAGATAAGCCTCAAGGATATTATGCCACATTTTATTCTGAAAAATTTTATATACTATAATATTGCGAAATTCATTGAAAATGTATAATTAGTTAATTACTCTCTTTTTTGAATTTTTCTTTTAATAAGATTCATAAGACTAGCTTACACGATCGAGTTTTTTTTATTATAATTTAGTTTTAAAAACGTTTTTGCAAAAATGTCTTAAAAATGAATAGCAAACAATATAAATGATAATTAAAAAAAAAAATAGTTACAGAGAAATTCACTAAATTCAAACAATTGTTATTTTTTATATATAATGGCGGTTGATTGGATCGACTTAAACCAACATTAACCAACAAAAAATAGCTATAAAATACTACTTGTCACGTATTTATTCACTTTTAAACCATTTTATAAATTAAATTTTGATTCTTTAATTATATTTTTCTATTAACTTAAGCTTTAAAAAAAAAAAATTGTGATTTAACATGGTATCTCAAATGTCTTGAGTGCAAACATTCCATCGGTCATTTAGCCAATTTCAATTAAGTATTTCACGTATTAAGCATCACCTATAAAAAATGAGTTTAAACTCACTAACTCGTAAGAGTAAGTGCTAAAATAGTATTGAGTATATGATTTTAGTACAAGTATAAAATTAACCATTTTAATAGGAAAAATGGGTCCCCAAAACAAGTTTTGGGCCGTTGTTCATTTTGAATGGAAAAATTGATTTTTTGTTTCATTGCTGCTTTCACTATATAACTTAAAGTTAGAGAGGTTTCTAAGAAGTAATTCAATCAGTTAAAGATTACGCCTCATAAATCTCTTCTCCTCTCTCTTTGTGTGGACATGTCAAGAGGGGGGTTTGTTAAATGGATCAGATGCTGTTAAAAAATAGAGGGCTCAGATTTAATTTGGCCTCTTTTAATTAAGCGTAGTCGTTTCTTTCAGAAAAGAATACGTTTCTTTTAGATTTTTTTTTTTTTTTTTGAGGAGGAAGGGAGCTACAAGTCTGTTCCTTCCCAGTTAAAATGGATCTTCTCCATGGCTGTGGCTCCAACTTGAGTGGACGAAGCTCAAGAAAGTAAGATGCAAAGCTTGCAAAGAGTATGTGGCTTCAATTCCTCTGAGCCAAAAAGGCAAAGCATATTATTTCTTAACTCCCAGAGCCGCTGCTTCCCTCAATGACTTCATCAAGCAACCCAAAACAACTTGGAATTTTATGCTCAATATTTGCGTTGGCATGTTTTCTTGCGACAGTGATTCTCAGGAATAGGCGGTGAAAACCATCGGCTATTGAGGAGGAAGGACCCAAACACTCTTTTCCTCCACTCTGCTAGTCTCCTACCACTAGCCTTCACCTACGAAGAGCTCGAGTCCTCCAACAACCGATTTGACCCATGCGCAAAATTGGCGATGGTGGGTTCGGGAAAGTGTCCTTGGGTTTGCTCTACGACGGCCGAATTGTCGCCATCAAATACCTCCACAACCACCACCGACATGTCCACCACGCCGCCGCCGGCTGAGCCTTCTCCACTAAGTCCTTTTGCAACGAAATCTTGATCCTGTCCTCCATTGATCACTCAAATTTCGTGAAGCTCCACAGCTATTCCAGTGATCTGAGAGGGCTTATTCTGGTTTACGATGATGGTCGTGGTGGTTTGAAGGGGTTGAAAACCAGATCCTTTTTTTTTTTTTTTTTTTTTCTCTCTAATCTTAGCTTGAAAGGAAATGAAAGGAAAATGCTGACAAAACAAGTACATGACACGAAACGCAAAAACCCATTGCACAATTAACTAAGGACAAAGTTTTCCTCCAAACAATTTCCTCCAACCTAGTCTCTAAAATTGACATGTGTCTTCAAACATGTGAGAAATGTTTTTTTTAATACCCTAATTTCCACAAACTCTCCACCGTTAGTTTATGTCTCTCACGTTCTCTCTCTCTCTCTCTCTCATGTTCTTCTCTCCTTCCCCTCCTGCACGAGACCAAGCTGTCTTTCCAACCCAAAAAATCTCTCCATGGAGAGTTTCAAAGCAACAGAAGAGCATGACACTCCTTCATCAACACTCGCGTCGTCGAAGCCTCAATGTCTTCATTGCCCTCGCGTCCTCGAAGCCTCAACGTCTTCATTTGCCGACTTTTCAGATGTGACCAATCTGAAGGAGCAATCGACGTCAACCCATCTCTCAGATATGGTTTCTGTGATCAATTTTTGAGATTCTGTGACTAGATCTAGATGGAGATTCGCCACTATGATAAGCAAGAAGAATCATGGTTGCAGGGAAAGTGTGGGGATGATTTTATACCGTTGTTGTTTGTATTGAGAGAAATCTACCTGAAGAGGATTTGAGAGTTCTTTTTTTTCTTTTTCTTTTTTTTAACAAAAAAGTGTTGTATGAACGTGTTTGTTGAAATGCATGAATGGCAATTGAAGTTTAAGAATTTTTTTTTGCACATCAATTGCTTGCTAAAATGCATAGTAGAGTTATTATTATCAATTGTTTGCTGAAATTTAGAACCTGCCCTCTTTTTGGAGA
The DNA here is from genome assembly GCF_901000735.1 of Corylus avellana. Lineage (NCBI taxonomy): Eukaryota > Viridiplantae > Streptophyta > Magnoliopsida > Fagales > Betulaceae > Corylus > Corylus avellana. The sequence goes on from NC_081543.1 coordinate 5,442,458, forward strand.
GAGAGAAACTAACGGTGGAGTTAACTATGGTTTGTGAAAATTAGGGTATTAAAAAAAACATGTGAGATGCACATGTTTGAAGACACATGTCAATTTTAGAGACTAGGTTGGAGGAATTTCCTCCAACCTAGTTTGGAGGAAAACTTTGTCCATTAACTTATACATAAATATGACCCGTTTAGATAAACGGGTTAGCGGATCTGACATAATTATAACACAAAAAATAGTCAGAAAACTCAACACGACCCGTTCAACCCGTTTAAAATAATCGAGTCATATTGGGTAGACACGACCTGACCTGTGTTCTTAGCAGGTAACATGACCCAACCCATGAATGTTTACCCGACCCGTGAGAAAATGAGAAAATGTAAAATGTAGCTATTTTGATGCGGTGGTGGAAGAAAGAGATAGGAAAAGAAGAGAAAGTAATCAGGGAGCATGGAGGAGGAGAGCAGAGAGAGCAAGAATACAACACGGCTGGCAATAATGGAGCTAGCCAACATGATAAGCGTGCCCATGTCTCTCAACGCCATTGTCCACCTCAACGTCTCGGACACCATCTAGGAAGGCAGTTCCAACACCTCATTCTCCGCCGCCCAGATCCTCGCTCATGTCCTCCCCTCCGGCAATCTTGAGAACCTCCAGCGCATCCTCTGCATGCTCACTAGCTACGGCGTATTCTAGAAGCAGCTAACCCACTCTGAGAGAAAGTACTCGCTCACCGAGATTGGCAAAACGCTCGTCACCAACGCCGATGGCCTGTGTGCAGTGTGCATGTGTCGGCTAAATGGCTGATGCGGGCTGGGTTAGGGTTAGTTTAGTTTAGGGTTTTTTGACAAATTTTTTTTTTTTTTTTTTTAATTATAATCCACCCACCAGACCCGAAACTTAACCGGGTCTTAAACGGGTGACTCGATTAATTAATATCCGAATCCGATAAGGCCAAACACAATGCCTATTAATTTGTCGTGTTTGCATCGGGTTCGCATTTCGTGTCGAAATTGCCAACCCTAAAGGGAATCCCCTTCCTCAAACGGCGTAAGAAAAAAAGAAAACCATAAGAAATGCTAGCTTTAAAAAAGAAAACAACTACGTTTAATTAAAAGGGACTCGATTAAATCTGAGCCCTCTATTTTTTAACAACATATATGCTGTAATTTTTAATTACAACACTAGCACTGAAGTCGGATCTTGTTAAACATCACTCCACTCCCAAATACTATTAATCTATTTTTTCAAAAAATCAGCATCAAAATATTCTTATTTTTTATATCACATCATTCACTTTTTACTATTATTTAAAATATATATATATATATATATATATATATATATATATATATTACTACAAAACAAAAATTTTTCACTTTTCAATACCACTTTTTTTCACTTTTTTATACTAATTATTATAGTCATTTTTTTTCTCACCAAACATAAACGGTGTTTGAGGATGTTTATATTGTCTAGCAAACAACTCCTTAATCTTTTGCTTGATGGCCCAAACTAAGGCAAATATGCTACGAGTTATTGTTTGGTAAAATATAAATTAAAATATTACATTTACCATTTTTTATTTGTTTAAACTTTTAGAATAAGTAACAATTTAACATAATATCGGAGTTAGAAATCTTAAATTTAACCTGACTCCATCATTCACATAATGAAATTTGAAAGAATATGATGCTCTCACCAATCGGTAACTTGAAAATTAGCTGAAAAGGATACCTAGAGGAAGACAAGAAAGAAAACAAAACAAAAGCCAAATAATTACAGAAAGAAAGCACTATTATATGAGGAGGGAAAGAACTTAAGGGTGTGTTTGGCAAATGAGTGGATCAAACCTAAAGATCCAAAAAATTTCTCTCAAAATCAATACAAACATTGTTACTTTTAGAATCACATCAAACACTTTTTATTATTATTCAAATAAAAAAATCACTACAATATAAATTTTTTCACTTTTTTATATAAAACATTCTTACTTTTTTTTTCTTACATCAATTAAATCTGCTACAATTTTAATCTACTTCATTTTTCAAACCCTTTGCCAAACACACCCTTAAACTCCATTCCAAGCTTTTCCTTAAATTGTCGGTTGTTCGTCATGTATTGTACTGGTGTCGGTTTGGCAACTTGCGATTTGGAGGGTGTTTGGCAAGCCCCTTTACATTGTTCACCAACTCACGGCACTGTACGCTTTAAGTGGGTGCTGAAGACAGTCCGAAGAAAAGACTGCTGCATGTTGACAGTGGCTGGGTTTATTGTCAACATTTCCTATTTTACTCCTATATCATTGTAAACAATGCCTATTTTGTCCCTTCAAAACACCCTCACAAAAATATACTCAAATTTTTGCTATAGGGACATTTTTGTCTTTTACGGACAATTGGGTTCTCCCACACGCTGGTGGCTGCAGGTAGGCAACAGCATCATAGTCAAACAAGGAACAGTGCCGTTGGGGTTTCTGGTGTCATTTGCCAAACAAGAATGAATTAGGCTTATCCACACAAAATTGTATGTAAACCACGTAAAATTGAGACCATTAGGCTTATCCGATTCCTGTTGAGGGAATCCTTCACACAGGTTTAAAATTTGCCCGATAAGAATGAATGCACAAAATGAATCTTTTGAAAATTGTGCCCATTGACGTACATGATGACTTAAAGCTACGTAATAGACACGTAAGTTTTAGATTTAGGATTTTTCTATAAAGCTCCAAGGCTGCCATATTATTTCATTCATGTAGAAATTTTCCAAAGCAATCACACCATGAGCTCTCAAATTTTCTTGGTGCCCTTCTTTGTTTTTCTTACACCCATTTTGTTTTTTTTATTGATCAAGCAAAGGAAGACGCTTGCTGATCAAGCAAAGAGGCTCCCTCCTGGTCCTACCAAGCTGCCTCTTATAGGCAACCTCCACCAGCTTGGTGACTTCCCACATCGATCATTTCAACACCTTTCTGATAAACATGGACCACTCATGTTCTTGCAACTAGGCTCAATACCCACTTTAGTAATCTCCTCTGCCGGCATGGCAAGAGAGATTTTCAAAACGCATGATCGTATTTTTTCAGGCAGGCCTGTACTATTTGCTGCAAAGAAGTTTAGTTATAATAATTCTACAATGTCGTTTGCTCCCTATGGAGAGTATTGGAGGGAGATCAGGAAGCTTGTAATCTTGGAAATACTCAGCGCAAGGAGGGTCCAAACATTCCAGATTGTGAGGGAAGAAGAGGTTGCACTTATGATTGACTCTGTAGCTGTTTCTTTTAATCCTGTCAATCTAAGTGAATTGACACTTTTGCTGACAAACAACATCGTTTGCCGGGCTGCTTTTGGTAAGATTTATGATGGTGGCCAAGGAGGAGTTTATGATATTATTCGTGAATCACAAGAATTATTGGGAGGATTCTGCATTGCAGACTTCTTTCCATGGATGGGGTGGCTAAACAAGTTCAATGGTCTTGAAACAAGGCTAGAAAAGAATTTCAGAAAATTGGATGAGTTGTATGAAAATGTGATTGAAGAGCACCTTGATCCAACAAGGCCTGAACCTGAGCATGAAGATCTTGTTGATGTACTGCTCCGACTTCAGAAGGATTCCAATCAGGCTATTGCCCTCGATAATGAAAAAATCAAAGCTGTTCTCACTGTAAGCATTCTTGTTAATTGATGAGTAATACTCCTTTAGTAGACTGTTAAAAATGACATGACAGTAAAAAGTTATCAACTAAGAATCGTCTAAATATAACATTTCTTTTGTTAATTACATATAAATCATAATTGTGCTCTATAAACTTTTGGAAACTTTTTCTAATTCTAATTAAACAAGCTTTCATCACTTGGTTAATTAGCAATGAGGGATGTTTTATCCACTAGGTGGAAGTTGTTGACATGGGGGTTTAAGGGGATGTGAAATGCATTTTTTTTTTTTTTTGTAGAAATGTAATTGATGATAGAGATCATTTATTTTTTGCTTGTGGTTATAGTATAGCAGAATTTGGCTGCAGGTTATGAGTCTATGTAATACTGTGCTTAACTCGCCTACTTGCTGGGAATATGTGGTTTCTTTGGGTTGAAGGAGTTGAGGGAAAAAACTATGAAGGCTTATTTGTGTTTGTCAAATTTTGTGACTTGTTTTCACAAGTCTTACCGTGGGCCCCACAGCAGTATGGCATCACATACTCTTTGTCTTGTTTTTTTTCTCTCCCACACGTCTCTCTTTCTCTCCATCTATTGAGCTTCTCCTAGAAGCTTTGAGAAAAGGCTGGCTTTGTTTTATTTGAAGCCATTCGGTCATCAAGAAGGAGGAGAGGGCAGCAGCTACTTTAGCAAGAAAAAGAGAGAAAGAAGAAAAGAAAAAACTGCCGAGAGAGAGAGAAAGGCTTGTGCTGTAGGGAGAAGAAGATGCACCATTTTTCTTCATTTTGATCTCACTTTTGGAGTGCTGAAATGCTTAGAGAATTTTAGAGAATATTTTTCTCTTTTGTATCTAATTCTCTTTTGAGTGAGATTGGGGTGTATTGGGGCTTTTGGGTTTGAGTGGTTTTGTTTGTACTACTCTTTGTACTCTACTCTTTTGTTAGTGAAGAGTACTCTACTCTTTTGTTAGTGAATTTCTCCTGGATCGTTTCCGCCAGTGAATGTAGGCTTGTTAAGCCGAACCACTTAAATCTTGGCGTCTTGTGTGGTTGTGTTTATTTTTCTATTCTGCACTTTTCTACTTCTTTGGTGATCTTGGATTTGCATTTGTCACAACAGTGTCGGCTAGTTTTTGGATTTTGCTTCTACAATATATAATATTTAGAAGAATTGTAATGCTTTGACGCATGACAAAAATCTGTGCACTAATTAAAGAAAAGCTTATTCAACATATTAGATATGGGAGGTGAGGATCCGGTTTGCTACAAAAGATAGATTTAAAAAGACTAAAGGAAATGATATTTTTTGTAGTGCTTAGGGTATAGATGAGATATTAATTGGTTTAATTATTGTGGAGATTTTTTTGCTAGCTTGTTTAGGTGTTTTTAGCTTTAGCTCCCTTCTTTACATTTTCTTTGTAAAGTGTTTAGTTGTTTGTTAATAAAAGTTACTCATCCATCAAAAAATAATAATAATAAACTTTTGGAAAAGTAAGAATTTTTGCTGCTGTTTGTCAATGCAGGACATGTTCTTTGCAGGTACTGACACATCTTCAACCATACTAGTATGGATAATGGCTGAGCTGATAAGGAATCCATCTGTAATGCAAAGAGCACAAGATGAGGTAAGAGAAGCTGTGAAGGGAAAAGCAAAGGTGGAAGAAAGTGACCTCCAGAAACTCATGTACCTAAAGCTAGTTGTGAAGGAGGGATTCAGGCTTCATCCACCAGTCCCATTACTTCTTCCAAGGGAAACTAGTGAGAGTTGCACGATTGAAGGGTACCATATCCCTGCAAAAACAAGGGTGTTTGTCAATGCAAGATCAATAGGAAGGAATCCAGAGTATTGGAAGAATCCAAATGAGTTCCAACCAGAGAGATTCTTGGATAGCTCGATTGACTTTAGAGGACAACACTTCGAGTTGTTGCCATTTGGGGCTGGGCGTAGGGGTTGTCCTGGGATAAACTTTGCAGTCCAGATAGTTGAGCTTGCACTAGCAAATCTCCTGCTTCGTTTTGATTGGGAACTTCCTCATGGATTGAGAAGAGAAGATCTTGATATGGAAGAAGCTTTTGGGCTTACAGTGCACAAAAAGCTTCCTCTTTGCCTCGTAGCTAAGCCTTTGTAAAAGCATCTCCGACAATGAAGTTAGTTTAGCTACTCAAAAACTCATCTCTTTTATTATAGCTACTCATTTGCGCCAGCAGTGAAGTTAGTTTAGCTACTTATTCCCTTTAAATAATATTTTTTTTTTTATATTTTATTTTCACACCTTTCTCCTTCACGGAAGCACCCATATTCTCTCTCTGGAATATAACCAGAGCTTGGAACCAAATTCATAGCTTGGCCTTTTCTCTCTCTCATTCTCACTCACGGCCTTCTATCTGAAGAGAGGAAGTGGGTTTGGGTCAAAAGGGTCCTCTTGTATGGTGTTGGAGAAGAGCAAGATAAAGCTGGGGATGGTGGGTCGATTGGTGTCTTGACTGGGATTTGATTTGATGCAATTTTTTTCTCTTCAATCGGGTCGATCTGTTGATTTTGGGCGTATGTTTTGAGTGAAGGAATTGAATTGGGTATGTGAGTTTTGCGTATTTTTCTACGGTAAATGTAGATGTAGACGAGCTAGTTTGGTGGTGGAGATGGAGAAGGTGCAGCGGCGGAGGCAGTTTGGTGGTGGAGGTGCTAGTGCCTCGGTGGCGGTGGGTGGGCAATGGACGGCTTGGTGGCTTCAAGAGATAGTTGATGTTAAGTGAAGGGCGAGAGGGATAAGAGGGAGGGAGAGAGAGGAGAGAAGAGAGAAAAATATCTGAGAAAATAATAAAAAATCTTTACAAGGATATGAAAGTTTCTAATCATACAAAATAAAAGGCCACTGTTTTTACTATTAAAAGCCACCAAAGTTGTTTCTATGTTTTTTTTTTTCCTTTTAAGGAAGAATGGTAGGCACAAAGAAGACACCAATTAGTTAAGATGGGTTTTCAGTAGTTTCAATGGCTAACCGAGTTGTGAAACGGTGTGTAAGTTGCGATTCTCGTCAAATTACGAAAAAAACACACGTTGTTGTACGGTTATTTGGGGCCTTCGGATAAATGCTAAGCGACACGCGATACGTGTCGCGGTGCCTTACATTCAGGCCACGTGTTTATATCCAATTATTAGGAAAGGGGATAAGGTGCAAATCAAGCCATTTCTGCCGTCCAATAAAAAGATGACACAGAAGCCTAAAATAACGCATGGCTTTGTTACCAAAACACCAGATTGGACCACTTTTATTTAGGGGAACTTTACTTACCGCATAAATTTTTGCGTTTTTTGCAAACACCTCTCAATATTTAAAGTCTCTCCTCTCAATATTCAAAGTCTTTCACTTTGGTATATGACCTTTGATTTTGTTTAACTTTCTCATTTTTGTTAGAATTTTTTGTTAAATCTTAACTGAGAGGTGTGAAATTATTAAAATATTCTTATTTTTTATTAAAATTATAAATAAGAGTAAATTTAAAATTGGGTATAAATGTTTTTTACTTATTTTACAGTTTAATTTAACTGCAATATTTAATAGTATGAAGTATTTGAAACGAAACAAAAATTGGATACACTAAATATTAGAAGATATTTTGAAAGGCAACTGATGTTTTTCTTTTATCTTATGAGTAAAAAACTTCTCCCCATCTACCTGTTATCTCACTTTTCTTGAGAAAACCGACAACCACAACTCTCTGCCTGTCTGTTTGTCTCTCTTTATGGTTTCTATCTGTATGATTGTATCTATATATCCGAATCAATATCCAATACAGTACCGAACATCAAAGAAATTAGCACTTGTTGTGGGAAGTTGATGGAATTGAGACGGTGCCTATGTGGGTACATCAAAAATCCAAACCTCAAGCAGTATGTTAATCCTTCTGGTGCCAAATTAAAAGGTTGCTAGCACTTGTGGTGTTTCCATTCATTGGCGTTCGGCTGGGTTGTGGTGGTGGCCCGGATTGGTCTTTCGACAGAGGTGAGATAATAGATAAATGGGGAGGGTTATTTTCGTCAATGAGTGATAAAAGAGGTTTAATATGGTGTTTTAGTAACCAAGCCATTTGTTGTTCCATGTTAATGTGTCAATTTTTTATTGGAAGACATAAAGAGTTTGGTTTGTGCCAAGACCTTAGAATAGTCAAATGTTATTTTTATCTAAAATATATGGCTCTTTAAATTTGTAAGAAATCCCTTACATTGGATTAGCTAAAAAAACAATTGCAAAATGGATATTTGATTGGAAAAGCAAAAAAAACAAAAAGTTAAATGTAGCAGCACTTTTTAAGAGAGTCGTTTTATTTTTTTATTGTTTCTCTTACCTGTTTTCTCTTTTTTCCAAATCTTTTCTTACCTGTTTTCTCTTTTTTCCAAATATTTTCCTACTTTTTAAGGGATGATTGGTTGTTTTTGGTGTTTTTTTTTCTTCATGGAAATGGTTTTTTGAATTAAAATTAATAAAATATTATGTTAATAGAATAGATAGAAATATAGTTAATCGGATGTAGAGGCATTTAAAAATTCATTAGCTAAACTACATAAAAATGAGTTTTAAAAAGCTATTTTGCATAAAAATTTGACTCCTCCATTGTGAATGTTTTTTATAGAAGTTATTCTCTTTGAAGATTATATATGATATTGTAATGGAAAAATTACATACACTTTACCCCCCAAAGTTTGGGACGATTTTCAATTCGACCTCCAATGTTTCAATTTTTGCAATGCATCCCCCAAACTTCCAATTTTTTGCAATTCAACCAATTTTATCCCAAAATTTCCATATTACCCCTATTTTTTTTTTCTTATATAAAACAAACTTGGGGGGGGTGCAAAAATGGCCAAATGGCCACCCCAATTTTTTTTTTTAATTTTTTTTTTATAAAAAATTATGGGCAATATAAGAATTTTAAAATAAAATTGGTTGAATTGCAAAAATTTGGAAGTTTGGGAGGTGCATTGTAAAAATTGAAACATTAGAGGTCGAATTGAAAATCGTCCCAAACTTTGGGGGAGTAAAGTATACTTTTCCCTATTGTAATAATGCAAAAATTACACTTTACCCCCTAAAGTTTAACCCAATTTGCAATTTAATCTCCAATGTTTTAAAATTTGCAATGTACTCAAACAAAGTATCAAAATTTTGCAATGTAGCTACTCTGTTAACAATTTTTGTCCAATTTTACAGAAAAAATTGTGCACGTGCAAGGCACATGTGTTTTTGGTCAACAATTTTCAAAATTGCTCTCAATTAAATAAATCAAATCATGAAGAAAAAAAAAAAATTGGGTTGGCTACGGCCACCCCCAGTTGGCATGGGGTGGCCGGCCACCCCAATCTGGCCATTTGGTGGTGTCCGAGCCACCCCATTTGGCCATTTGGGGGTGACATGGCCAAAGAGGGTGGCTGAAATGACCAAAGAAGCCACCACAAAATTTTGTTTTAATTTCTATTTTGCTTTTCTGGTTTTTAAAGAGAGAAATTAGGTATTTTCGATCATTTCTGTGAGAGAAAACATAAATTATTAATGGATGTGTCACATTGCAAATTTTTGATACTTTGTTGGGATACATCACAAATTTTTAAACGTTGGAGGTCGAATTGCAAATCAAGTGAAACTTTGGGAGGTAAAGTATAATTTTCCCTATAATAATAAATTTTTTTTTTTTTTTTTAAAAAAAAAAAATTTAATTAATAACAAATTATAAATTTAATGATCTCAAATAAATCTTAACAAAACAATGTCACATATATAACTAAAAATTTTATCCAAATACACCTGATCGATGATCTGTTTGATGGCAAACTTTGTTAAACCATGCGCAGCATTATTTGCGACTCAACTGGTATGAATGACTTGGCAACTAGACAATTATGCCAAGTCCTTACAAATGTCCTTCACTAATTGCCAAATCTACTCTAATTACATCATGTAAAATTCACCCTTTTTTTATTTGTTTATTTTATTTTATTTTTTTTATGACTTGGAGTGCATCACCTTCCAAAATAATGTCTAAAAGTCTATCTCTTTGCAAAACTTAATAATGTGGAACGCTAGCCGCTGATGCTTCTATTGCGACCGGTTCTCGGTTCCTGTTCTAAAGCTTAGGCATTATTATTATTTTCCTCAAGAATATTGTGTAAAAGGTCAAATCTCAGTGATGGTGACGTGCATTTTTAATCACAGTAGTAGCAATCAATGGTATTTTAAAAGGGAATGTTGAAAGGCAATGAAAAAATGACATGATCATTCATTCTATATGTTATCACCACACAAAAGTTTCACCAATAATGTGGTAGAAAAAAGACCTTCTTGATTCGTAGTTTGGTATTTCGAATCTCTACTCCTCAACCATCCTTTTGTCACTTCCTTTTCCCTCTTCAACTATTTCAAGTAATAATGTCATATTCTATTTAGTGAAAAAAAGGCAAGCAAGGCATCAAATAAAATAATTGGCCCAATTTGCATGGGTTTGTAATATTATATTATGAGTAATGTTATATACTATATTTTTATTTTATTTTGTTTAAATATTTATTCTTGACTGTGTTATATTAACAAAATATAATAATGGAGAAATTTCAGTTACATTCCTTGGAGGCTTGAAGTGTAATAAGCGGTTTTGAAATCATAACCTCAAAGTTTAAAAGTTTGTAATGTCAATAATATATAACACGTGTTTCATCCATTTTTAATTTTGCCCTGTTTTTGTTAAAACGCTCAAAATACTCCGTTTTTAAAGAAGAAAAAAAAAAAAGTAGAAGAAGTTTAAAAAATGTCTTGGTAGCCGTGGGTCACAAGAATTTTTTCATTTTTTTTTTTTTTTAAATTTTCACTTTGTTAAAAAAAGGAGGAAATTCTGGGCATTTAAAAAAAAAAAAAAAGGAAATTTAAAAAGGTTGAAGAAAAAAAAAAACCTTTAAAAATATGATTGTAAAGCAGTTTATAGAGATAAAAGTGTATTATATTATAGTGAACAATGAATTCCATGACTCAATAGACGAATACAAATATTGGTGGGATTTTGGCGTGAGTTGTAGACAATGAGTGAACTTTGATTTCTTTTATGCGTTGTTTAAGCGTCATGTCATGCCCCCACCGCTTCATCAATAATGTCAAAGAATTTATTTATTTATTTTATTGTCATTATTTATTTATTTATTTTTTTTTTTTTGTAAAGTCCATTTAACCCTCTCAAACTACTACTTTAATGATAATTTACTCTCAAATTATCAATTGCGACAATTTACCTCCAAAACTACAAAAATAATGACAATGTACTCCCACTTTTAACAAAATGATAAAATTACCTTTACTAAAATAAAAATAAAAATACTAAAATTTATTTATTTTTTCAAAATTTAAAGAATATTTTTGTCTTATTGAAAATTATATAGGAGTAATTTTGTCACTTTGCTAGTATTGGGGAATATATTGTCATTGTTTTGAAAATTTGGAGAATAAATTATCATAATTAATAATATAAGAGTAAATTGTTATTAGGATAATAATTTGAGGGGATAAATAAATTTTACATATTTATTTTTAATTGTAACTTCTTTTCGTTTAAATGAACAGGTAAATTAATGGAGATCGACCAGAGGCAAGCCAAAGTCGCCAAGTGGACATGGGCTGTCGTTTTCGCTTTCAGGGAAAAAAAACAAATGTAAACACTTTAAAAATGAAGGCTTTTTTCCTTTTCTGCAAAGGAAACTTCCTGGAACCAGTGCTAATTTCCGGATCCACTCCTTTACGACGCCCATGGACTTCTTCGCCCACTGAGACTACCTTCACCCACGTCCTATACATTACCCAGAAAATGAATGTTTTGCCGTAGTTGACTGGCTCTCAGCAAGGTAAACACAGCCTTTGATGTTTACATAAATCTGATAAGATTTTGATGTGCTTGTTCTTGTTATTGTTCTTGTTCTTGTTGAGTTTTATAAAATTTGGGTAGTTGCTTAATTTAGGTAGTTTTAATGGGATGATGTTGGATTTGGACAACTGGGTTTTTGTTGTTATGTCTTTAGCTATAAAGGATTATGGAATTGTATATGATTTTTGGAACAGAAGTTTGTGAATATCTGTGTTGTTGGCGTTAGCATCTTAGGAATACATTTTTTGCTTTTCAGGGTAGCCAAAAATTGCCTTAATATTCTGTTCTCAAAGTAAGAAAAGTAATTTATGAATATTTCGTTTTTGGGGTCATATATAATGCTAATTGTATTGACCCCATTTGTTCATCAAATGAGTAAAAGCCACATTGTGTTACGTGAATGCGTAACAGAACTTGCCTCTCAACCGGGAAAGAAGCAGGATCTTGCTTCTTGTTCTGGCCTATGTTTGCTAATTTGAGAATTAGCGGTAGGAATTTGGAGGTTCCTAGGCCTCTTTGTCAAACACAAGGTTTGGGATAAAATTCTACATGCCTCTTTATTCATTATCACCCTTTAAATAGAAGAAAATACACGACACATAGTGGGAGTAGAACTCCTACACTGAGTTGGAGTTTAACTCCTACGCAATACTGCAGATAAGTGCAACACTCATAAAGACTGTAACAAGGAATCCTAATGTAATACTGACTTACTGATGTGGGACGATATTTACCTTTATTTTCGGTAAAAACAAAAATAAATAAAATATCAAAAATAATATTGGAGCAGCGCCGCTTGATCAGAATTTTACTCGTTCTCAGACAATGGAAGTACAAAAGGAAAGATTGTCACGATTCCTGCTGATTGTCAATTTTATATTAAGATTTTTATTTTATTTTATTTTATTAGGACATTAATTTCTTTCCTTAATAGGGTTAGATTTGCTTTAATTATTTTTTCTTTCCTTATTAGGATTAGGCTTACCATTACTACTAGGATTAGGTTTCTTTCTCTACAAGTATTTCTCTTCTATTATCGAATTACTATCAAATCAGAGAATTTTTTCTCAAATTACTCTATGGAGTTTTATTTTTCTTTTAGCTTGCGGCTTGTTTTATCTTATGGGTAGAAGACGAAGACACTTCTCCTTGCAGAATCAAAGACGATGTTCTTTGATTAGTTACCTTAGGCTTCCTTGCAGAATTAGTTACCTCAGTCTTCCGCTACGTCACTTACTGACTCAACAATAATTAGCTAACTGCTGCATGCTAATCCCTTAATATTTGTTATCATAACACATTGATTTTCTCTACCACTTCCAAAGTTATTTATTTATCTATTGTCAATGCAAACCCAATTCTTGGAACTGCATTGAAGCTCAATCTAGCAAATTTTTTTGGTGCATTAACAGTCACTGGGAGAAAAGAAGAGGTATCCAAATTCTGAATTCCTGGACTGCTTCATTGTTTTGGTCAATTAGGGTTTCAGGGTGTTGAGTTTGCTCAAAAAGCGTGTTGAATTTGCTTCATTGCTCATATGTCATCTGGTAAGTTGTTTTCTCATTTGTTGGATGTTGCAGAATTTCTGTAGGATATAGAGTTGATGGGTGGAATTATTTCAAAGCGGGAAAGTCCTAGACAGGCTTCATCTAGATCATCTGATTCATACTCATGGAATCATCACAGTTATCCACAGTCGCCACATCCACAGTCAACATATCCACAACCAAGCCAGGACTACATGCCACATCAGCATTTTGCACCTCCACCTCCACCTCAAACCTATGGTGGTGGTCAGGCCCCGGAGTCAAGAAGGAGGTTAGAGAGGAAGTATTCAAAGATAGATGATGATTATAATAGCCTGGAGCAGGTAATATAATATGTTCTATTTCTAAGTGAATGAACTGTTGTAATTGGGGATGACTAGAGTAGCCAGTCTCTTTCAAAGTCATATCTTACTTTCACTAGGACTGTATTTAAGGGTTTCCATACTCGGAAAAGCACTGGTGTTTACTCTTTGAATTAGTTGTGACTTTTAACCATATTAACATTTTTTCTTTTATTAAATAGAAGATGTTCTATATTATCATTGCTGTAATAATACTTTCGGTACTTAAAAGGGAGTTTCACTTTTATGGCATACATTGATGATTTGGCAGTGCGTTGAGGTTGAAATGCTTATTCTTTCTAAAGTGATATTATTTTCTAACACTTGATGAAATGATCATGATTTACACCTAAATGTACCTGGTGTTCTTAGTGCTAAGTGGTTAGTTTCTGCCTACATGTAGATGCAAAACATTGGATGGTGCCTTTGTGAGGCATTTGACTCCGCATGTGTAATATAAATTCTAACAATTTTCTGTTTGCTATGAATGATCCTTTGTACGAGCAGTGCTGATGTTGGACATGTCCTTGATGTGGTCAACCATGTGATAGGAACATGGGATAATGTGTTATAAATATTACTTATTCCTATTTCATAGATTGTATACATACAGAGATAATGTATGTGTATGTATTAAAGCCTTACTTGGCACTCTAGTTTGCTGAGAGGGAGAAGATGTAGAAGATTGCTTTGTTCTTCATGCGTCTCAACTTATTTTCACCTACTGGTGTTTGCTGTAGTTGAAAATGTAACTGTTCAGTTGCATTTGTCTATGTCTAGCTGTATGTTGATATCTACTGTTTTTGAACAGAATATGAACTATTATATAATTGTTTTTATTGATGTCTATGTCTGGGTGTTATCTTGATGTCTTTGAAGAAAATATAAATTAATTTTTGAACAAATATAAGTTTTAGATAGTTCTGCTTACTGATGGGCATATCTGTATTGGTAGTTTAGCTAATCACTAATTTTATGATGTTGTGAAATACAATACTTGCCTCAGGTTACTGAAGCATTGGCACGTGCTGGGCTGGAATCTTCCAATCTTATTGTTGGTATTGACTTCACAAAGAGCAATGAGTGGACAGGTTTGACCTCCTATTGGTGCATATAAGCCCTCTTCAAGCTTTAGTTAAACATGCTTAACATGCTTTTGCATTTAGGAGCAAGGTCCTTCCACCGGAAAAGTTTGCATCACATTGGAAATGAACAAAATCCCTACGAGCAGGCAATATCTATTATTGGAAAAACATTATCCTCGTTTGATGAGGATAACTTGATTCCCTGTTATGGATTTGGAGATGGTATTTCTTCTATAGAGTTCTTACGTTGGTATTTTCTCTTTTTTAAAAATAAAAATAAAAATAAAATTGTCCTCTAGATAACTAAGATTGTATTTAATTCTACAAATTGACAGCATCAACGCATGATCAAGAGGTTTTCAGTTTCTATTCAGATGAGCGATTTTGTAATGGATTTGAAGAAGTATTGAGACGATATAGAGAATTGGTCCCTCATCTACGACTTGCAGGTTTGAATCTGACTTATTCTTATCATCTACCGTTTTGAATTGGTCTTAGCTTACGGTTCTTTTGTTCCCATTTCTGTGACAGGGCCAACATCATTTGCCCCTATCATTGAAATGGCTGTCACTATTGTTGAGCAAAGTGGTGGCCAGTATCATGTGTTACTGATAATAGCTGATGGGCAGGTACTTTGTCTCTGGTCTGTACTTTGTGGCTATTTACTACTCTTGATATAGCTGCACAAACTTTACAAACTAGCTGTACTAATATGATTCTGTAATTTCTAGTACCACTTATCAGATGCAAAAGAAAGGTTTTAATGTTGAATAATGAAAGTGCTAGATTTGAGAAATTGTCAAAATTTTCTTTTGATTCCGATCTGTTTGGGTAAGTATCTAGTTATTGACCACAGAATTCCTGAATTGAAAGTCTGGAACTTGCCATTTTCAGTGTAGCCGTTAATAAAATTTTCATAACTCTATACCTCTTGACCTGCTTGCCAAGCAAACATGGAATGTGAGAATTATACGTAAGGAGATCGTTATAGTTGCATGGCATTGTCATAACAATAGAATGCGAAATTAATGACTATAGTTATAGAAAATTGAGAGAAAGCATGGTGAAGAGATAGAGACAAAGTTCCTTGGGCACCAAGAATTTGGAGATATTTGTGTCAAGGGCTAATCAAATAGATTTTCCATCCATTAATATCTGCTAGTAGCTTATGAGTGGTTCTAGTATCTTATGAATAGTTCCGGCCACAGAGATATTTTTGTCAGGGGCTAAAATGAAATACCCAATGGTTCTAGTAGCTCATCGGATTTCCTCATTGATGAAAGTATTAGCAATTAAAGCAGACTCTTAGAGCAAAGTAACATCTAATTAGATTGGTAACTTTTTCCTAGAGGAAGCTAGAGCTAACAAATATTAACAGAAGATTATATCCATGTTCCAGTTTAACGCAAAATGTCTATATTAGTATAGTATTACTTACAGCTGGAAAACCCTATGTTTTGCGACACCAATGAGATTTAGCTCAAATGGTACTTCCTCCCTTTGTAGCAAGGTGGAGGGTGAGGTCGTGGATTCATGTCCCACTAGGTGCGTGTGTAAATTACCAGTTTTTTTTTTTTTTTTTTTGAAATAAAAAAAGCCTATTTTGCAATTGAAAGTTTAGTTTCGGTTAGACATACTACAGCAGCCAGCTTCTCTTTGGCCAATGTTTGTTATTTCAGTTTGTTTATTTTATATTCCTTGAAACCATGGGGCAGGTGACAAGAAGTGTTGATACTGAGCGTGGCCAACTAAGCCCACAGGAAAGGAAAACTGTTGATGCAATTGTGAAAGCGAGGTATTGCATAGCAGTTTGTTTGTGGTCATATACTCTGCATAAAAAACACCTTTTAATATGCTTTTTAATTTGCAGTGAGTACCCTTTGTCAATTGTATTAGTTGGGGTTGGAGATGGGCCATGGGAGATGATGAGACAATTTGATGATAACATCCCTGCTCGTGCCTTTGATAATTTCCAGGCAAGTATTCCTTGGTATTTGGATATCATTTTGGTCTATGTTAGAGCTTGCATCATTTGGACCTATTCTTGGTCAATGTTTGATTGAGAAATAGTGCGTTCTTTCGGCTTTTGTAGTTTGTGAATTTTACCGAAATAATGTCAAAGAACATGGACCGACCCAGAAAAGAAGCAGAATTTTCTCTTGCAGCCTTGATGGAAATACCATCACAGTACAAAGCAACATTAGAGCTTAATTTATTGGGGTAACGATACATGATTCTCCATTGTAAGGTCTTGATGGTTCTGCTATTGCTGCCAGTAACAGAATTCATTTGCAATTTATTTATGTAGTGTTAGTAGGGGGAATGCTGTAGACAGGGTTTCTCTTCCTCCACCTATGTATGGTGCAGCTTCTTTCAACGCCAAAAAACCTTCACATTCAAGCAGTTTTCGTCCGAGTGCACCCTCTTCTGGTGGACCTCGTACAGTTGGTGGCTCGGCTGCTCCTTCAAGTCATGCTTCTGATAATCATGTAATGCACACTTTCTACTTCTGGAATTGACTATCTGCATCTGTGACGCTTACCGTCCACGATTGCTGTCTTTAAATAATGATCGCAATGTGACTAAGAGTAGATTTTTCTAAATCCATGATCACAATTCTCAAGTCAATGTGAGAAATTTTTAACCTATCTTTTTCTGTGATCCCCACAGCTTTGTCCCATTTGCCTTGCCAATCCAAAAGACATGGCGTTTGGTTGTGGGCATCAGGTAATGTAGTTAGCCATTTTCCTCAAATCCTTCTTGGAGCTTAGATGAAAGAATTTATATGTGACCCAGATTCTGTTGAGTTGCAGACATGTTGCGAATGCGGAGAAGATCTCGAGTCATGCCCCATTTGCCGGAGCATCATTCAGACCAGAATAAAGCTGTACTAACTGGTGTCTGTTCTTCAGGAAAAATTTTGGGCCTCTTTAACTTCAGCTCCTAGTCTTTGCCAATCCCTTTCCTGGTTGGGAGCTTGCCAGCCTGGTACTGGTTTTAGCTGGATTGGGTATCAGATCTCTGAAGATTCAGGGAAGGGGGTACTCATCAGATACTTGTTCCTTGTATATATATTTCAATGTTTTGTTGATTCGTAATTATGCCTCCAATGCATCTTATGTCCATTGGATTCCTGGGACATATACACAATAAGTATTTTTCATTTTCACTTGTTAAAAAGTTCAGTTTCTTGCTTGCATCTAGTAGTGTCACTGCTAGTATGATGGGCCAACGTGCTAGTGTCACCCTTTTTTTTTTTTTTTGTGATTCTTTGAGATCTTCAAACCTCCCCCTTT
Source organism: Corylus avellana (assembly GCF_901000735.1). Classification (NCBI taxonomy): domain Eukaryota; kingdom Viridiplantae; phylum Streptophyta; class Magnoliopsida; order Fagales; family Betulaceae; genus Corylus; species Corylus avellana. The sequence goes on from NC_081543.1 coordinate 5,460,266, forward strand.
CCTAATATGATGGGCAATTCTTTTTCCTTTTTCTTTAGGACCTAACATATAACTTAAAAAGAAAAAGTTAAATGTATAAAAGAATCAGGGATGACCAAGGCAGTCCACCAGAGAAATGATTGACTGCTTCTTTTCATTTTCAAGAATGCAAACGGGTCAAACGTGCTTTACTTGTGTTTGTGGAGAATATTTTCAGGAAAAATGGTATAGGTTAATAAATTATTTTTATTTTTATTTTTATATTTGGCCCATTTTATTTTACAAATCAGCTATTAGATTTATGAATTTATGTGAACTCCACATAAGTCAATGGTAGACTCTATAAATCTAATGGTTGATCTATTAAATTTGTAGGAGAATATGGGTCAAATATAGATAATTTATTGACCTCTAACATTTCTTTATCTTCAGTCATGCCCCATTTGTCAGAGCACCATCCTATCCCGAAGAAGGGCTTGTTTGAGATTGCATTTGAGGGACCTAAAAGTGTATTTAACACTTAAAAAGTCCGTTTGAAAAAAAAAAAAAAAAAAAAAGTACTCGTCTAGTAAAAAAATTAAAAGCGCTTTTAAGGGTTCAAAAAACCTAAAAATTGTCAAAACGTATTTTTAGCAAAAGTTTAAAAATGAAACTTTTACCAAAAAAGGTTTTTTTGACTTAAAAGCTCTATTTTTTAAAAACAATCACAAACATGTTCTAAAGCTCTATATTAACTAGTGTCTGTTCTTCAGGAAACTTCTTTAGCGACGTTCAACTTCGGCTCTATGGACTTTTTGCCATTTACTTCCTGATTGAGAGTTTGGTGTTGAATTTAGCTGAACACAAGATAGTACATTCTTGGGATCCGGCTTCTAGGGGTGGGCAAGAACTCGCCCAACCCGCAAAACCACCCCGCCTCGCCTCGCGTGGATTTTCAGTGTTATTTTGCGGGTACAGGTTGGATTTTATCCAACCCATGCAGGGCGGGGCGGGTTGTGGGTTTAGTGATTTTTTTCCTAGGGATACCCACTACGTCCTGGATATATATACACTTAAAAAAAAAAAACCCTAGAATCCAGATTCTTCTTTGTTCTTTCATTCTCATTTCTTCTCAACTGCACCTCCATCCCCTGTTCCCCTCCATCCTCTCTCCATCTCTCGACTCTCACTCTTACCGACATTGCCACTCCTCTCTCTACTCTCACTCTCTCAGACTCTCACTCTTGCCGCTCCTCTCTCACTGTCGCCGCTCCTCTCTCTCTCGTCGCTTCTGAAGCACTAACCTAGCCTCTGCAGTTTGCTCCCGAGTCTCTCTCTCTCTCTTGGCTCTCATATTGACCTTCGTGACTGAATCACCCCTTGGTCTGATTTGTATTGTTTGATTATATTGTAATGTTAGGGTTTTTTGTTGTTAACGATTTTTTGTTCTTGATTCTTGTTAAGGATTTTTTGTTAGGGTTTTCGTTCTGTATTGTTTGATTTTTCTCTCAAAAGAAGGTTTGATTTTTTGTTCTGGGGTTCTGTAACTTCTGTTGTTGGGTTGTGTTTGTTTAGGAGGAAAATAAATTTGCAAAAGAGATGAAAATGAAAGAGAAGAAACACAGGAGAAGAAAGATACATGTACAACCGGCAAAACCTGCCCTGATCTACCCCGCCCCGCAATACCCGAACCTGCCCGAATATTGTTCCTTGTGCTCGGGTGGCGGGTTGAAATTTCCAAACCCGTAGGATGCGGGGCAGGTTGGGGAAATGGCCGATACCCGCCTCGCCCCGACCCGCGACCACCCCTACCGGCTTCAATGCGGTAGTGAAAACTATTGCACAATTTTGCATAACAGTCCATGCAAAACTATGCCGTCTTGCATGGAGTTCAAGTGTTGTTTTAAAACTCCTCACGCCGTTAGTAGGGCTGGCAATTTTGACACGACCTGTGAACCCGACACGAACATAACACGAAAAAACATATATTGGGTTTAGCCTTATCGAGTTCGGGTCTTAATTGGGTCTACCCGTTTAAGTCCCGGTTAATTCGTGTCTAGCAGGTCGACCAGCCAGACACGGTTACTGTTCGGGGCAGGTACCTGTTAGACCCAGTTAGTGTTCGAGTTTGACAGGTACCCGTTAGACCCGGTTACTGTTCGGGTCTGACAGGTACCCGTTAGACCCGGTTACTGTCTGTGTCTAACGGGTACCCATCAGACCTGGTTATAATTTTTTTTATTTTTTTATTTTTTTATTTTTAAAAAAAGAAGCATATTTGTAGTGTTTCATAATTCATATATTTGATTACATGGAATGGATCATGGATCCTTCAAGACTTCAAGTGAACAAGTATTTTGTAATGAATTATGAATTTAATGTTGATGTAGTTTTGAGTTTTGTTTCTTTTATTATTATTATTATTATTATTTTGTTTTTGTTAGCTTTTTTTTTATTATTATCTTTTTCTTTATTGTTATAATGGAAATATTGACACATTTTACCCCTCAATCTCATTCATATTTTGATCATTTTGAAATAGAAATTTTAGTTTTGTCCCTACTTAGACTTTATGCTTTATAAGGTATCGATGAGGGCCAAGTGACTTACTAGTAACCAAGCGTCCAAGCCAACCCCTCGAGTAAGTCCGACTTAATAGATTTTGAGGCCTAAGACAACAAATTTAGGTAGGGCCTTTTTTATATTTAAATATTTAATTAAATGATTTTAATTTAAAAACATTCTTCTTGCTTTTTGCCCTTAATTTTTTTTCTTTTTCAAATGATTTGCAAAATTCATCTCTGTTATGAGATATTTAATTTCAACAAATTACAAATATCATATTTTGTGTTGAAATATACATAATTCTTTTTTAGTGGAATGTAATTTGAGCAAAATTAAATTTCTTTATACTAAAAATTATTTTAATAAATGAACTTAGTCAATATGCTTGCTTGTTTTAAGTTTAGGTGAAATCATGAGTTTAGTAATTTCTTTTGGAGTACAATTACGGTCACTTTCCACATATATATATATATATATATATATATATATATATATATATATATATATATATATATATATTTTATCCTTTATTAAAGCCTTTAATATCTTGGAACTCAATTTTTTGCATTGACAGTGTATTGATGTATTATTATTACAATTTTGATTTTTTTTTTTTTTTAAAAAAATTATAGTTTAGGGCTTTAACGGGTTGGGTCGGGCCGGGTCTACCCGATTAGACCCGATTATTTTAAATGGGTAAAACGGGTTGTGTCGGGTTACCCGACTATTTTCGTGTCATAATCGTGTCAGACCCGATTACCCGTTTAGCTAAACGGGTTGTGTCTGTGTATAGGCTAATCGTGTAATAGATACCCGTAGGTCGTAATCGGGTCGTGTCAGGTACCAATTTTGCCACCCCTAGCCGTTAGGGGAAAGAAATAGGAAGAAAATATAAGCTCTCTCTTTCCTTCTTCTTCCTTCCTCTATAAAACCCCTTTCTGGAGCTCCGGTTCTGAGCTATACCCATTTTGAGGATTTTCCTGGACGGGCAAATGTTGCCGGTGGGAAGGACATTCAGCGGTGGTGAATTCATGGAGCTTTGGGTTTGAGCATGGCTCTGACCCGAGTATATTAGCGGGGTGTAGATCCGGAATCAGATCTCTTATGACTAGGTTTGAAATTACGAGCGGTTGCGCTGGATCGGAGGCTGTCACCGGCCGTGGGACTGCTCTCCAGGTCTATAGCGATTCTTGTAGGAATTGAAAGAGGGAAAGAGAGAGGAGGGGGTCTAGAGGGAGAAACTTCTCTCTTTCCTCTTTGGTTCTATGTGATCGTTCTTGGGTATGTGAGGAAGAGGATGACATATAAGTGTATATAATTTTTTTTTTTTTTTTTTTTTTTTGCCCTTTTTTATGTTTTTTGGGTTAGATTTTATTTGAGCTCTAAATCTCCATTGAAGGAGACAGGTTCTTGATGTTGCTGTTACTTCCACTGTTGTCCGTCTAAAAATAGAGAGAAAGAGAGAGATTGAAATTGAAAGAGAATCAAAAATGAGAAATGCTTGGCTGCAATAAAATGGCCATGTTTTGGCCATTTTAATTCTAGTTGGCAGGGCCCTTTTTAATTTTTAAATCAAAATTAAAATAATAAAAAATTCATAAAAGAAATTGAAAAATAAAAAGGGGGTGGTTGGCCACCCATAGAGGGTGGCCGAACCACCTTAGTTGAGCCTTCGGGGTGGATTGGCCACCCCTAAGGGCCAAAAAGAAAAAAAAATAAAAAATAATAAATTTGGTGGGTTTGTCGGCCACCCCCAAGGGCCATGGGGGTGGCTTGGACCACCCCCACCGGCCACTTGGGGGTGGCCAAAGCCATCCCTATGGGCCAAATCCATAATTTTTTTTATTTTTTTATTTTTGGCCCTTGGGGGTGGCCAAACACCCCTTTTTATTTTTCAAATTTTTTATGAATTTTTTATTATTTTAATTTTGATTTAAAAATTAAAAAATATTAAATATTAAAAAATTAAAAAGGACCTGCCAACTAGATTAAAATGGCCAAAACATAGCTATTTTATTGCAACCATTCATTTCTCATCTGTTTGTTTTTCGTTTATGGGTTTGGCAGAGACCTTCTTGATTTCTCTATTTCTCATCTGGGTTTTCTGGCCATTGATGATTGAAGTGATGGGTCTATCAATGCGATCTTACGCATCTCTCTCTCCGGGTCTAGCGAGAGCAGTCCCACGGCCAGTGACAGAACCGGAACTCCACAAAGGGGTTTTACAGAGGAAGGAAGAAGAAGGAAAGAGCTCTTTTATATTTTCTTCCTTGTTCTTTCCCCTAACCGCATGAGGAGTTTTAAAACGGCACTTGAACTCTATGCAAAACGGCACAATTTTGCATGGACTATTATGCGAAATTGTGCCGTTTTGCATAACAACTTCTATGCGGTAGTTTTCACTACCACATAGAATCCGGATCCACATTCTTGTGCTTTTTGAATCATGGAATGTTTATGTTTCCATTGCATCCTATGTCCATTTGATTCCTGGGTTTTGGAGTTGTTCCAAACACTTATATTCTCCTATCATTTACTTTTTACTATTTAAATAAAAAAAAAATCACTACAAAATAAATTTTTTTTACTTTTCTATACAAATCATTACTCTTATTTTTTTTTCTCACCAACTCATGAAAAGTGTTTAGGCATGGCGTGGTGTTTACCAAACAACACCTAAAAGTCTTATGAACTGTTTACCAAACAATGCCTAAAAGTCTTATGAACTTTCCAACGCTAGCCTTTTACACTCTCATATGTTATAACGGTTGGTGACTAATTCTTGTGACCGTTGGATGCTAACTTATTTTGTAAGCTAACACTCTCTTCTATAAATTCCAACATAGAGCACTTGAGAATATCTCTCTTACTACTCATCTTCTTCTTTCTATTGCTCAAGTATTCTCTAGTATCTCACAAGAAAATAGAGTATTCTATTTGCCTTCGTTTTTTGAAGTGCGTTCTTAACGAAGGTAGATATTATAGTCTAATCTTAGAAGATTACATATCAAGGAATCCGATCACACCGAGTTAAACACTCCTGGAGGCACGAATCAACTTTTAAGGAGAACATTCTTACGCGATTCTATAATATTGTGAGATATTTCAATTCTTCAATTTCCGTCTCTTGTATTTTACTGATCTTACTGTTACTTTTTGAATTAATATTATTTTATTTCAACAAATTTTTTTGTACCATTCAAATTATTTTCCAACACTGAGCTCATTTCAAACCTGTCTTATTGGACTTTGTTAAAATTTGTCAAACTTGCGGCTCTTAAGACTTCTGCAATTGGTGAATTTTAATCTCCTTGGTAAGTTTTTGCATCTTGCAACCAAGCAAAACAAAATGATAAATTAATGTATAGAATATTGTGGCTTCATTATTTATGGCAATTTATTTTTTTTCCAGGCAATTGTAACATTATTCCAACTTGTCACCAAGGAAATTTTCGCTGCTGTACATCTAGGCTGTATTCGAAAAGAACCATATTATCTCAACCTCAATTTTATTTATTTAAAAAATATATATATATTTCCTCTTTAGCGTCCAACATATTCCATAGGGTTAACAATTTTTAACGTGATCTACGAATTTGATACGAAATTAGTAGGTAGGGTTGATGGGCTTAACT